>NC_084956.1:2094289-2134289 GCF_949316205.1 Platichthys flesus
TTTAGCACCTTCCCCCTTTTTCCCAATTAAGTTTCCTCAAGTTCACATTTTGCTCACAGCCTGGATGCAACAATCATCCAGAACCAACTGGTGAAAGCATCGATGTCAGAACGACAGATGCCAGGAACCAGAAGTTGTGTTTCTCAGATGCAGGTAAACACACATTAGGTTATTAAATCCACATGATGAGGAAACTTTGTTCCTTTTGTCCAAACCTGAGTTTCTGTATCTGTGGCTCCTCTGATTCAAGGCGGTGTTTCCTCTCCGGGTTCCGAACGCGACACTGCAGAGTGCACACACCCCCAGCAGCACCAGGAGGGCCCTCAGGAGCCCGAGGCCCTGGCGCTTCATCTTCAGCGTTGGCTTCTGGTCCGACCTGAGCAACCGAGCGCTTCACTCCGACCCCGGCTCTCTGCTGCCTCTCAGTGGAGCGCCGCTCCCACCGAGCTGATGTCCTGTGTCGGCAAACGAGATGTTGTTGATGAGTTTCTGGTTCGTTAGCTGAGAGTCGGCCTGTTGCTGTCGGGTCTCATCACAAACCTTCACGTCGCTGCCTCTCGTCTCCTGGTTCTTCGCTCTCACAGTTTGTTCATTCCCTCTCTCCTCCAATCACAGAGCCTGAAAGACAACAGAGCAGCAGGTAGCTTGGTTAATAATCAGTTAAACAATCAAACTAAAGCTTCAAGAAACTTCAAACTAATCAAAACTTTTGCTCCCAATCAAATTGAATTAACGCTGTGAACTAAGAACACAACCAGTTCAGTGATGGATCCTTCCTTCCTGTGAAGACAGGGTAACGTTAATCGATGGCAGTCGGAGATCTGGCTTCTTAAATGGTTGTTGTCTTGATTAGGACATTGTGCTAATTACTCAGACAATGTCTGCAACCTCATTAGCTTTAATTCAATTAGACACAGACTGATGAAGTGTAGGAGCTCATGTGCAGCACCGGGTCGCTCTCCTGCTCCAGTTACAGCCTTTTCAAATGTAATCAAAACAAGTGTGAGAATGTGTTGAAGTGGACGAGGGCGTCGAACCCTCTTCACGTGAGATCTGTTCAGAAGGAGACAGATGAGTGTGGAGGTCTCATGCGTCTCCGTCTCTGCAGGGAATGAATCAGCAGGAAAAAAGACCACATCTGATCCCTGCAACAAAACAAAACCTCAACTGGTCCATCATCAGTCCTGAACTGTGGAGCAAGAAACTGCTTCCTCACCGCTCGGCCTCCGAGATGAATGTCAATGAACTGCCCTCAGAGCGGGTTTAATGAATCGACCCGGCCTACGAGCACGAAGCGAAAATAACTGTGATGAGAGCAACGGAGGAATGAATCAGACGAAGCCAAGATCCAGTGAATAGACGACTGCAGAGGCCTCCAGGGGCCAGAGGGGGGTCAGGTCAGATCCTGGGACCAGGGATCCTGGGATCTGATCCAGTCATGACTTCGGAATGATGAGGTCTAAATGTGTTGTGGAAGAAGGGGAGGAGCCAGATCCTGAAGTCTCTGTATGCCCAACTCTTAAACCTCAGCCCTTCTCATAACATGTGATGCAACAATACAACAAAACCATAATTCCTCCAGCTTCATTCCAACTAAGGATTTCTCATTCTGCTCAGACTCAAGAGATTGTTTCTCAGGGAAATGCTGCAGTGCACAGTTATTACAAATAAGAGAAGAGGAAACCAGCAGAATATCCATCCGTCCATTAGGATGACGTCCATCAGGTAGAAGACAACGAATTTAAATGTGTCCCACTCGTGCAAATTGGGAAACACACAATTACTCCTAATGTGAGACGATGAAGTTAATTAATGGAGCCACACTAACAGCACGTGGAGAGTCGGATCTATCATCGTGTCGTCCATTAGTGAGATAGTGACTCGTCATCTGCTCACAGCTGGGGGTGCTGGGAATTTCCATCATGGCCCCGGACATGGTTGACTGGGTGTTTAGGACACAGCTGCAGGTCCTCCATGTTGTTGTCCATGTAAACATGTAGTGTTTGATATTATGGAAACATTGAGAGGGAGCGATTGTGCTCGAGTCCCTTTACCACAACAACAAAGAGCTGGGTTTCTTTTAGCATGGATCATACAGATGTTGTGTCTGTGTGTTTAATATTCAATAGCTCAGCAGATGAGGTAATTCCCTCCGGGCTCATTGGCTCCCGTTGACCACATGACTAGCCAACCAGGAAGTGTTGACAGTTAATCCCATACCGGCTCATCATCTGACTAATTATCCTTCAGTCCTCTGATAGATGTCTGTCTTTGTGTGTGTGTGTGTGTGTGTGTGTGTGTGTGTGTGTGTGTGTGTGTGTGTGTGTGTGTGTACACGTTGTCCATCATTTACTTGTACTCGAGCCTTAAAGCTGTTTCATCCTCTGAGTTGATAAAGTGAGATTCAAATAAAAGAACTATGAGGACATTACAACAATTATTAAAGAGACAAAAAGGGATTAAAGTTTGAAGAAGAAGTTAGAAACAGATGAGATAGAAAAGTAGAGAAAGACAAAGCTGTGTTAGGAGAACTCAAGCAGAGAACTCGTATCTATTCTTGGACACTGTCACTTTTGTGTGGGGGAGGAATTGTGGACGTGGACAGAGAACGTGCTGAAATATTAAAATAATTCCTTAAGCACAACAACACCAAAAACAATTATAAACCCCGTTGTGTGCACTTGTTGTGCGTCGCAGCTGACACACACAAGCGAAGCAGAACCTATTAACTGTCACTGATTCGTCAAATTAGGTGTCAGCTGTGTTTAACAAGTAAAAATAAAACATGTCCAAAAATAAATAGCTTCCACCGACGTCCTGTTAGCCTGATATTGGTCATGTGGTGTTTATCTGAGAACCTGTCAGATGTGTCGAGTCCAACAAGGAAAAAAAAAACATGAATAATGAGCTTGATTGACAGCTGCAGAGTGACGTGCGGCTCGCTTGACGACAATGAAATGACCCTGCTATCAAACACACACACACACACACACACACACACACACACACACAAAACTGTCCATTATAAACTGAGAGGAGTGTTTGGATGTGAACGCTGCATCATAATCACAATACTCTTTCGTCTGAGAGAGAGAGAGAGAGAGAGAGAGAGAGAGAGAGAGAGAGAGAGAGAGAGATAGAGAAAGAGAGAGAGAGAGAGAGAGAGAGAGAGAGAGAGAGAGAGAGAGAGAGAGAGAGAGAGAGAGAGAGAGAAAGAGACAGAACACATGCGAGACAGAAGCGGAGTGATAATGACTCCCCAGGGTCCGCGTGCCTTTTGGCCAGAGCACTTCCTCTCTCTGGATACGTGACTCCAGACTCACATTAGACCAATGAACAGCACAGTGTGTGTGTGTGTGTGTGTGTGTGTGTGTGTGTGTGTGTGTGTCGTTCCCCCGGGCTTGGAGCGTTGCTGTGAATCCATGACCCAAGTGTTGGACTAGACTCCTGTGATTCATTGGCTAACATTAGAGCGCAGCTACACAAACAGTGTGTGTGTTGAGTGTGTGTGTGTGTGTCATGCACAGGTCAGAGCGGGGGGGTTTCAAAACAGAGCCACTGGCTGACATATCCTCACCAACTGACCAATCACCCCCACAGCCTCTGAGTATTAATATCCACGTCTGTCTGTTGCTAAAAGACGGGAGCGCAAAGTCAAAGTTATGGTAATAATCACATACAGATTATTATTTTAATATGATATGGGATATACTAATTCTTCTACTACGAATAATAATAATAAAAACAAATAGAAGGAAAATATTAAAATAAATATGCACCGTAAGTTTGTATTTAAAGCTAAGACTAATCTCTTCAAGTCATTAGCTCAACTATTCCAGTGACTCTCTGGTATTATTAAGTACTTAAATCCATATATCATGTATTACTTCTAATATGAATCACAACTTAATCTCCTTCATCTCTAAATTCCTTTACTTTGATCCAAAATCTATAAGGATACGAAACACAGTGATTAACAAAGAGTCTGGGTCGGCAGTGAAGAGACTCTGAGCAGGAGAATGGATGCTGGAGAGATAATGCACCTCTCTTTTCTGTTGTGTCCTCTCTCTCTCTCCATCCCTCTCTCTCTCTCTCTCTGTCTCTCTCTCTCTCTCTCTCTCTCTCTCTCTCTCTCTCTGGAATCACAGTAATTATTTCTAGAACAGAAAACAAACAGTAAAGAAGCGACTCATCCGCTTCTAGTGTTTTTGTTTTCCCATTATTTCTATTTCAGCTAACACGTTAAGTGGCGGTTGTTTTTAATTTCTTTAGTTAAAGACGGAAACTTGTCGAAGTGAAGGAACCTCTTTCCAAAACCAACATGCTTCCACTTGCAAAGTTCAATACAAGAAGAAGTATTAATTCAAATGTTATTAATATAAACTGCTGTCTCAGATATTACAGAGCTGCAGCATTGATCCTCTTGAACCTTCTGTTGCTCTGTGATCGTTGCTCTATCTGTTCAATCTCACTTTCTATTTTGACAAATACACTTTTCCAAAAATCACTTCCTGTACTTGAACCCTAAAGTTGAACAAACTAGATTAAGACACTGTTTCTCAGAAAGGGCTGAAGTGATCGTTTTGATTCATTTGACTTTCTCTCCATCTCAGACGAGTGGGAGGCTGTTCAGCTGTTTTCTCTCCCTCCCTCCTCTTCCTCTCTCTCCTTCTCTCTTCTTTAATTTCGCTCTCTCGCTCCTTATTGAGCCAAACCTCCAAGAGCCCCCATTAAAGTAACTTTGGAAAATGCCTGGACACTTTACAGAAGGTTGGAAAAAGAACAGCCTTAACCCCAGTTAGTCTTTTTGTTTCTCCCTCTGGAAGTCAGAAGTAATAAAGGTGATTGATTCATTACGTTTTTAAACCTCAGCTCTTTGTGGGACTTGTCTCTGAGTCTTTCCACCGGCGTCAGGAATGTGCTGATCTCGTGTTCAAATCCATACATAGAGTTGTAAAGAGCAAAACGAGGGGGATGTGGATAAATGTGTGTCTGTGTTCTTCTCCCGTCGGATTAACAACTTTCAAACATTGGTCAGATCTTGAAAACCAGACGTGGTGTTTATGAAATCGTCATTTCGGTATTCGGGGACATTTCTTTATCCCTCGAGCTGATGTGGCTCAACGGCGGATTTTTCCATGTGGATGAAAGTTGACTGATACACTGGGAAAGTGGCTTTTTTGTGTATTTATGATAACGATAATTCATAATCAGAGTTTTAACACATCATGGCTGCTGTTGACTTGTGTGAACGCTGACACACAACTGGCTGAGTCGAGTATCCCCGGAGCCGCGGGACTAAAGGATTATGTCTGAATTAACAGGCCAAGAAGAACAGGGGGTGTGGGGGGGGGGAACTGATGTTGAATGTGTTGCGCCATCTTGGTTCCGAGGCGAACCAAGATGGCGGCGCGGGAGAGAGCTGTGACTCGCTGCCTCATTTCAAAACCAGGAACCAAATAACACCACTGTGGAATCTAATCTAAAAGAGACAGGATTTATGTAACGTGAACCTTAAACTGGTTTTGTCTACTTCTCTCCCGCTGGTTACGCTAAACAGATAAACGTGTGCTGGTGACCTTCTTGAGAACTCAAGGTCAAACCCCAAAGCAGAGAGATTGACGACAGCCAGGATCAAACCTGCGCCATAACCTCAAACAACTATCTGAACCAGATGTGATATTATTTCTCTTCCTCTGTTTATGCTGCTGTTACGACAAGGGGGGGGGGGGGGGGGGGGTCATGTGAGGTTTAAAATGAGATTTTCTCTTACTGTATAAATCCAGCTCCTGCTCTCCAAAACAAATCCCTTGGCCATTCTGCTGTAAATGCAAAGCTGTGTTATTCCTCACCCCCTTATCTTTTTTTTATGTACATGCATGTATTTCTCAAAGTGACATGTTCTGTGAGGAGAGATGAGATAAGACGAGGATGGATTGAACCCACCAGTCGGCAGGAAGGAGGAAGAGAGAACACTGCCAGAAATAAAGACAGACGTCAAGTCAATTTCAAACAGGCCCGTGATGCTGCAAATATTAAAAACCATAAATTGTTTCCGTGTGCTGGATTTAAAAGCACATGCATCAGAATCCTTAGAATAAAGGAAGCAAACAAGATTTTCCACCGACAGAAAAAAGCAGATTTAGCTCCGGAAAGATGGTTACGTGACCATGAGAGAGAGAGAGAGAGAGAGAGAGAGAGAGAGAGAGAGAGAGAGAGAGAAGGGCGACACAGCGATCAGTCAGGAGGGGGGGGGGGTCACAGGACACTGAGGGACACGAGGACGTGCAGACAGACGGAGACTCAGTCTATTAAAGTTCCCTCCCAGTGTCTTGTTTCGGTGAACCGGCTCTTTGTGGTCTGTTAAAAGCTTAAAGACAGAACGCTGGTGAAAACAGACACCCGGCGTTTAGCTCACACCACGGAACTCCCGGCTTAATTGCCTTTCAATTAGAGGACCTGATAGGCCTTTGTGTGTAGTTGTGTGTGTGCCAGTGTGTGTGTTGGGGTGTGTGTGTGTGTGTGTGTGTGTGTGGGGGGGGGATTACAAAAATCTGCAGCGCTTTCTCAGCAGTCACGAAGATAAATATTAATGGAAACAGACTTGCACAGTTACTGCAGAGTTCGTCTTCGCTTTGTGTGCGAGTGTTTGTGTGATTGCGTTAGTCATGTGTGAGTTTGCTAGCGTGTGTGTGTGTGTGTGTGTGCATGTATGTGTCGTGTGAGTTTGATAGCGTGTGTGTGTGTGTAGCAGTTGCTGATTCCTGTTAATCCATTAGTGAAATAAAAGTACTAATTACCATCCACAAGACAACATGTCTCCAGTACACACATACACACACACACACACACACACACACACACTTTTTCCTGATCTATTATCTCCAATCAGCCTCACTTTAACATCGTTAGTATCGTTTTTACATGAAAGCGAATTTAATTCTAAATGTTCTGCTCCCATTTAAATGTCCCGAACGGTTGAATTCTAAGTAACATGTTCTAAGAAATGTAATTCTCATGTACTCTAACAAGCGTGTGATTATAATGAGGGTGTATTGAATGCCCCCCCCCCCTCTGTTCCTCTCTTCTATCAGACAGTTGAACGAGAGAATTGATGGAGAAAAAGCATAAATCAACGTGCAGCCAGTTACATGTGATCCAGTGTATTTTCGTCCTGTGGCTCAAACCCAGTGAAAAGGCAACTGACACGTCTGCACAGACCATAATCACAGACTCTGATAGAACCTGTGGTAAGAGCTGCATGGTGGGGGGGGGGGGCGTGTCCTCCCGGGGGGACGGAGACGCTGAAAGCAGGAATACAGGGAGAGGTCCTTCTTCTGTCTGTCTGTGTCATGGAGAAGACATGTCTCTGAAAGTGTCTCCGTCACTTCACAGCCACTCGTGTGAAGGTGGAGTCTGATCGTTTGAATCTGTTTCTGAGGTGGAGAATCTAATTTTCATCAACAGCAATATAACACAAGTCAAACACACAGTGTGGAGGTATGACAAACACACAACATGGTTTGTTATTCTCTTCTATTAAAGATTTATGATGCACTAATGCAACCGTCAAAGATTAATAAAGAACTTCACTTGATTTCGTTTGAGCTAAATAATTGTTTGTCTCCTTTTCCATGGAAGTAAAATTCAGAAATAGTTAGAAATGATAAATATATAATTGGTGCTTTAAGAGAAAATTTATTTTTTATGGTGATTTGTAAAACTAAGCATTGTTGCCAAATGACCCCAATTTACATTAACTTGATATTTCACCTCAATTATTTTCAATTTAACGTAATGAAAACTTTTTAGAATATTTAATCATAAATTCATCAAACCGATGACTAACAACACAAACTTGTGGTGACATTGTGCAACATTTATCATTATAATAATAGATATGGACTGTTATAATATTTCTGCTATAGATTGATGTGTGTACTTGCTGTGTAGTACAAATCACAAGGTTTCACCCTGTTCATAATTACATGTTCACGTTGTTAAAGATCAATAAGGGAAATAAAAAAGTAAACCACACATTTAATTTTCCAACCAAGAAGTTATGTCTCTGAAAAAAAGCTGTGATGTTAATTTGAAAGATAATAAATAATAAATCCTTTTCTAGAGGAAACACATTCCGTTAACTAGCAGCCAATTATTTCTGCCATTGTTCACACGCGCAGCTGAATTCTTCTGTTAACGTGCAGTAAAGAGTATTTTGAGAACATTTTTTTGATTTGCTCATGTTCATTAGCATTCTTAATTATAGAGAATTGCACCAATTTATATGGAAATAATATGCAGTAAATTGTGAGTAATCAGGAAACTTGTTTCTGTTCCGCTAATGAGGCGGCGATGGCTTCGTGAAGTCGTTCTGTGAACACAAGTTGTGACTTTTAATAGATTGTGAGACCAGTTATCTTTATTTCATTTCCCTGTGGACTGTTTACGTTCCCTCACTTTCACAGGCTCACAGGCATCATTTATCCAGAACTTAAAAATAGCGAAATTAAAGTTTTGGAGGAAACTTCATGAATCCAAAATACCATAAATTGAATGTTTACTCCATGAAGTATTTTCTGAAATGTACAACTGTGGTTTTCTGTGTAATAATGAAACATAATGAAAACAAACAATGGCAGTAATGGGAGGGGGGTGGGGGGTGGCTTTTGAATTCAAATGGAATCCTCTCGGCTGAAGACAACTGATGAGAGAACCAATCCGCTCGGCTGTTTTCTCCCAAATGAGCCGACGGTGAAACGACGGGGGGGACGGCATAAAGCCCGAGGCCAAAACAATGCAGCTCCAATTATCCTGATTACTGCTGTTTATTGGCCGACTGGTTTGGATTGTCCTTTTCACCGGGTTTAACTTTGAAACCATCGGGCCTTTCGCTGGGAAAAGACCAACTCACAGTTAATTGTGACTAATCGACCGAAGAAAGAAATAAAGCTTAAAATTAAAAGTGTGAAAATAAAGAAAAGGACAAGAGGCAAGATGTTTAAATTGAGTTAATAAGGAACCTTGTGAAGGTGGTTTTGACACTAACACTTGTGTTATTCCTCTCTGACTCGCTCTGTCCTCTCTTTTGTTTAATCAGTCTTTCCTCCATCTTGTCTCTTTCTTCTGCCACAGTCCAGTCGGATCCAATCACAGCAATTACATTAAAGCATTAGAATGACAGGAAGGAGATTGAAAATGGAAAAACATCACTTTTCTTTCTCCTCTCTTTTTAATTCGGCCTTTTTAAATCTGGCTTTTAGAAAACGGATCCAGACGTTTATTGTTTCATCTTTTTCCAGATATGCTCCTGACCAACTGTTTAATGAATGAATGAAAAGCCAATCATTGAGGACATCTGCAGAGTTTAATAGTTCACAGACACACAAACACACACACACACACACACACACACACACACACACACACACACACACACACACACTTTATCACAAGAGATTCATGACACTGTCACCGCACCTTTTAATCCGGAGATAAAAAGACAGATGTGTGTTAGAGGAGGCGTGCCAAGACAAACCCACTGAGAAAAAGAGGGGAAAAGTCATCGGGGAAAAATTGTGCTCAATCATAAAAATAGACGCACAATGACACACAAACTCACACAACAACACACAATTCCTGGAATAGAAATGGGATATTGAGGAAAGTTTGAGGCATTTATGCTATGGAAAAGCCAGCACAACCCGAGACCTTCCATTCCTCACACACACACTCCGTGTCTCTCGTGTGTGTGTGTTGGCGTGCATGTGTGTGTGTGAGGGGGTTTCGGTCTATGGCCCCTAAGGGAGGTGTAGAACGAGTGAGTTGGGGGGGGGTGCAGGAAACAGTGGCGTCTGGAATTGATTTGAGGCAAAAGGAAAAATAAAATACTTTGGATTCTTAAATGCTCGGGGAAGCGGGGGACAGACGACCACAAAGAAAGAGGGAGGGAGAGAGCGAGGGAGAGAGTGAGAGAGTGAGAGAGGGAGAGAGAGGTCGGATAACAACAAGAAAAATGAGTCTATACGAACGTAAAGAAGGATTTATACGTCTGCACTGAAGTCTGTGAGGACTCCATCAGTACATTGAGGCTGAGTTTAATTCGTGGCGTCTCACGTGGACGGACACGTGGAGACCTGTCTCTCTCTCTCTCTCTCTCTCTGCGTCCGGTCAGTGGCTCTGTGTCCGGTGCTTCTTCAGGAGACCGAGGAAACAGCGTTTGAAGACTGATCACATTGACAGGCAGAGGGTTTGAATCATCCAGGGCAGGAGGTCAAAAGAATGTTAATTCTACCTGCAGGACGGCATCAACATGCAGAGCTGCAGCTCCACTTTCACGTAGAAACCCAAATCAAAAAGGGAGAAGAAGAAGAAGGAGAGAGAGTCAGACGAGCGGAGAGAGAGAGAGAGAGAGTATCTGCAAAGGAGACCTGGAGTGAAGGGACGATGTGGGGAACGGGGGCGGGGGGGGGGGGGGGGGGGGGGGGGCGTAGCAGGAGGTGCAGGGAGGAACTGGAGAATCTGCAGCTCGTGGCTTGAGATTCACTTTGAAACCTGTTTCACACACTGCAGCTGTGAAACCGTTTATTTTCAATCCCATCTCTGCAGCCAGCTCTGCTCTGTGACCGCTACCATGATGCTCACACATGTCGGAAACATCTCCTCGATGAGACGAGTCCAACCAGGCTGCATCGCACGTAAATCAATACTTTACACAGGATTCATTCAAGGCTGCATTTTCACAGACCATAGAAACTCATAGAAACTCATAGAAAGTCCACGTTGGGAGTTTGAGTGACAGCGGATGAGCAAAAACCTCAAAATGTCTGTTTACATACTTTGCATTGCTCTGCTCTGAGTTCATCGTTTTAACTGCCTTTAAAGGGGGCAGCTGTGGCTCGGAGGTTAGTGCGGGTGGAACCTGAATGTCGGTGGTTCGATCCCCGGCTCCTCCAGTCTGCACTCTGGGCACCAGCTGGGCCGAACGGTGTTTGCGTGGTGTTATAGAAAAAGTGCTACAGATAGAAACTAGATGTTATGGGGGGCTTTGTGTTATAAGATGAAAATGATTCTATGCTCTAATGTTCAGATCCCTCTCCTCAAACACGTCCAGTGCTGCAGCTCCTCTGTTCAGCCTCTGACTGAAACACTTGGTTTTAACTCGACTCTGGGATCAACAGCCAGGAAATATTCAGAGGAGCTTTAGTGTGTCTGTGCAGGAGCATCACACGTCTCCTATAAAACAATTAATATCCTTGTAAACTTTGTGTGTGTGTGTGTGTGTGTGTGTGTATTTGACCTCACATTACTCATTCAATCAGCCCCTGTAAAAAACCTGTAAATCATCAGCATGACGCCCATTCGTCCAATTAGCAGAGCTCGTTAAACCCACCGCAACAATGAGGAGCTCTGTGTTGTGTTACCGGCCTCGTGCACCAGACGCACACACACACACAGGACACACCGCTGCCAAACCACCACAGAACAAAGAGGAAGGTGGAGAGAAGTTTTACAGCCGCGGCAAACACGTGAAATCACGAGACGACGAATAACGAGTGATTTCATAGATCAAGCTGCCGGGGAGGGAGAGAGAGAGAGGGGGGGGGGGGGGGGGATTTGTGTCCGGCGAGGTTGAAGCCATGTGTGTTCATGCTTTGGCGAGTTCAGCATGTGTCTGCTCCAAACGTGATGAATGGAGACTAAAGATATTAGAATATGAGACAGAAAGAGAGAGAGAGAGAGAGAGAGAGAGAGAGAGAGAGAGAGAGAGAGAGGGAGAGAGAGAGAGAGAGAGAGAGACAGATATCAAAGGGAGGCTGAGAGGATATGAGGTGGAAATCCTCTTTTTTTCCATTCTTCCCCAGAGAGAAATGAGAGAGTTAATCCTCAGGGGCTTACATTTCTTCTCCTCTCTATCTCTCTGTATTTCAGTTTCTCTGCCTTCTGAAATTCTCTCTGCCCCCCCCCCCCCCCCCCCCCTCCCCCTCCTTCGCTCCATCTTCTCATTCCTCTAGTCCTCCTCTCTTGTCCTCCTCTCGTCCTGCTGGTAACCATTATCTATATTTGCATTTGGGCTCCCTCCCTCCGACGTCCCTCTCCTGATGAATCCCCTCTCCTCCATCCCTCTGACTCCTTGCAGGGTTTATGGGTTTATGATGCATGGTAATCTCACCGCAAACATATTTATCTGCTCTTTCTTTCCCCTCTCATCTTTTCTGTGTCTTTCTGAGCTCTGCCGCGATGCCCACGGGGATATTGACTTTTGATCGGTGAGTGCAGAACAAAGTGAAATGTATTGACAGAGGTCCAGAGCGGAAACAGTGGAGGGAAAGAAGATGAACGAGACCAAACGGTGCAGATAGAGGTCGACGCAGAGCCGAGCATCTGAGGGCCGACGAGGAAAAGTCTCTTCTGATCTTCGATAATCAGAAGAATCTATGAATCTTTGTGTCTGTGTCCCTCTGCCTGTCGCTGGTGTATCTCAGTTTAAAAGCAGTAAAACAATGGGTTGCATTCGGGTCAGCCACTATTGGCTTTGTGGTGATACAGGTTGATGAAGCCAAGCCTGTAATCTCAGATCGGAGGATGACTTCATATCTCAAATCCGTTTTTAGCCCCGACGCAAAAAAAGTAATTTCCCCCTAAATTCCTCCTGAAATTCCATTTTCTCTCCTGACAGTCGATCGCTTCAGCTTTTTAAATTAAACACTGGTTACCTGCTTCATTGTTCCCAAAGCTCGGAGGATTAACGTGTCACCTGTGGCACGGTTTCATAAGCAACATGTAAAACCGATTTTTACGGATACAAAATCATGCTGCATATTTCAAAGGGAGGCGCTAATTTGTAAATTTGGAATAATGTCAGTTATCTAAACTCCTTCGATCACAGGCTCCGAGACAAATGTAACTCTAGCCATCTGGAGAAAGTTAGAATAACCAGACCGCCTTTCTCCTCTTCCTGGTTTTCTCCTGCAATCAATTTTGGTTTTAAATGTTCCAATTGTATTTTACAGATTTGAATTGTCAATCTCTGAAGGTGCAAAGTCTTGTTTTAGTGCATGAACTCATCACTGTTCTCTTAACCGGGTCAACCAGACAATTAAAAAATAAAGAAAACCCTCACTTTGGATTTCCTGTTAAAAATGATCCAAAGCTGAAAGAGTGTGTCTGCAGAACTTCTGGGATTCTCTACCTCACAGTCATTTTGTGGGATTTAAGCTGAAGCTCTTATTCAGAGTGGCTGAGTGTTAGAGTAATATAAGCTTAACCTATTACACTGCAGACAATACAAGAGACAAATCTAAAGCAGGAGGCCAGACAGCCCTGGAACGATCCTGGAGAAGAAGAGGTTTTTCATCCACGGGAGGATTGATGTCTCACAGACACTGGATCTGCTGCTTCTTGTCATCTCCATCCATCCCTCTGCCATCATCTCCAACAGCTAAATCCGTCTCCGGGTATAAAATTAGACTTTGAGTCGTTGTTGAACGGCCTCACAGTCAACTCCGACCTCTCCGGTACAAGTACACACAAACACACACACACAGGAGCAGTTACACAAACCAGCGTCAGATGATGGGAGCAGAGTGAAAACCATCACAGAACAGATCAGCTGGTCAGAGTAAAGTTTTATTTTCAGCTGCCTCTCAGATCTCTGGGAGAATTGAGTCACGTGGCAGCTGCTGTGTGTTTGTGTGTTTGTGTGTTGTGTGTTTGTGTGGGTGGGAAAGGGCAGCGTCTTTTAAAACCTCCCCAGGTTTTTTCCAGTGTATTTTATCGATGTGTGCTTTTTCTATATCTAGCTGTGAATCTGTCAGACCGCCGGGGAATCAATACGGGTAGAGGGCAGTAAAACTCCCTCTGTGTGTATTTGTGTAAATCCCTGGAAAGAGAATCCCCCCCCCCCCCCAACTCCTGCTCCTTATCTGTCCTCCCAGACACACATCACTGTCACATCTGCAGAGATATACGAGGCCGATACTTAACGAGTTCTTATTGTTTTCACTGCTGCAACGTACTTGAATGAATTATTAACCATGTGTAGAAGTGATGGCTTCAAATAAAATATCCTTTATCATCAAGTTTGACAAAATACAATTACCTGTTAAACTGGCTGTGTAGTAAAAGTACACAAATATACTTTAAAGACGTGGCATTGGATCAGAACATAGATTTGCATTCTCAACAACATCGGACGTATCTGAGGAACTTCTGATATCAGAACGTCTCTGGTTCCAGTGGGAAATGAAACAGGACTTGAACTTGAACTGGTTTCCTCGAAGTCCTTTGAGTTTTTCATTGACACAAAGTCTTCTACTAGTTTTTCAACGACACACAATTTCTTTCTTCTTGGCCTTTGTGTTAGCACACTCGCCTCACAGTAACAGGGTTCTTGGTTTGAATCCCCGTATTGTGCAACTAAAATTCATGATCATCCAGACCTAATAAATCAAGTTTAATGTTCGATTCCACTGCTCCAGACTCATAGTGTCCAGAACAATCTAAAAGCGATGAGGCCCAGAAGCAGAGAGGAGCCGTCACGACCTGATTCACGTGTTTTTTCAGGCCCAAGCATCTGATGCAGAACAGATGAGCTCATTAGTGGATCAGAAAGCGGGTTTCTGACTTGGCTTGTTGATGTGTTTTGATGTGTTTTGGTGAAAACCTTTTGGCAGAGGCGAGCTGCCGTTTCAGGGGAATTCTCACTTCAATATCTCATTTTGGAATCGTTACACCGCGGCTCCACTTAATCTGCAATGATGCCGCTGTGAGCGTCGCATTCTCTGTGGTTAATGCATGAAAGATCTGCACACAAGCCAGGAAACTGTATAGACACCATCTGCATGTAGACAAAGCCAAGACGTACATTTATATAAAGATAAATCAGCAGCAGCAGCAGCTCGTGTAAGAGTTAACTCACATTTTTTTACATATTGCCATAACTGCTGTGATTACAGGTGTGTCCTGCTGCTGCTGGTGTCCTGAGAATAGGTTTTGCAGTTGTGCCTCTTGGAAAAGATGAATCCCACCGAGCCCGGAGCCGGCCTGGGAACCGGGATAGAGCCGAATTGTTCTAAAACCATCCCCCCCACCCACACATCATCAAAAGGCCCAACCAGCTGAGGGAGGTGAACGGGTGCTGGACCTAATGTCCTCCTGCTGTCTCTGTTTGTGTTAGAGACTGAAACACCCGGGGGAAAGGTCGCCCACGGCCGGCTGCCACGTGCACACACACATTCACACTCTCACGCACAGGACTATAAATCTGTTGCTTTTCCTTAAGCGACAATTGTTCTAAAGGAGAAGGCACTAATCTGAGGGGGGGGGGGGGGGGGGGGGAGAAAGATAGATAGAGAGAGGGAGAGAGAGAGAGAGAGAGAGGGGGGGTGATGGGATGGGTTTAGATAAGCACTTTTATTTCTTGTCCCTTTTTCTTCAAAGCTAACACTCACACACACACACACACAGACACACACAGACACACACAGACACACACATGCATAGAATTCCTTTGTCGCCTGCTGCCGTGGTTGTCACAGTGACAGCGGAGGTCATCTGGATAAATGCCCCCTATTATGGGATATGTGCTCTGATCCCGGTCTGGGGGTCAAAAGGTTAAACATCCAATCAGCAGCACAGTGTCGCTAAACCCTTTGAAAAGCGGGAATCGTAATAAGTTAGCAGCTGAATCAATAGGTGTCGATGGAGACACGTCCCACCAGGTGGAACCAGGTGAGGAGGAGCTCAGGTCTTCATCCACCTCCGACTGATAGGACTTCTTCAAAGGTCAAATTTTAATCCTCCAATTACTGGTTCTTTGTCTGAGTTCAATATCCATAAATAAATCCATTATCATCCCCAGAGTGTTTCCACACGAGCCCACTTTGATGGTTTGGTCACCTCCCAGGACGGATCACCGCTTAAACCATCAGGAGCCTATCATCACATGACCAGTTTCCAGTAAATAACCAGTGAAGGGACCAGGTTTGAGATACTGGTAATTTAAGTTCATGATGCAGAATCTCAAAATCACTTTAAGGTAGAAAAGCTTCTGAGTCATAAATGACAGAAGATTTTCTTGATGATTACGGGAGGAAGGTCATTGAGAGCATCGATTTAAAAAATACACAATCAAGCCTTGTGTGTTTTGCGTGCACAGATTTGCGAGTCATGTGTCGGCCCCGGGTTTTCGGCTAAGTGGATTATTCAAATTATTGATATTAGAGTCCTGTCAAATCCTGTTTCTGTTTTAATCTCAGTGTCTCACACACACACACACACACATACACACACACTCCAGTTTAATCAAAACCTCCCCTGATTGTTTTTCCCTGTCTGACCTACTGTCTCTGAGTCTTTCTACCTATTTGTCTCTTTCCAGTTTCCAGGCTGCGGTTTGAAGGATTAGACGAGGCCGTTCTGAAATCGGCTCGTCAGCCTGCCAGCCCCTGATAAGCACACTCAGGATCGATTAGATCAGCCTCTAATCTATTCAACTTTTTCCAGGCGAAAGGGAGAGAGAGAATAAAATGTGCCTGGTGCGTGAGATGTGAGGTTCACGATACGGTGACTTTGGGAACACGTGCCCGGAGGGCGACAGCTTTGTAATCCTCGTTTTCAGGCATGAGATCATATTAAATATGCATCTTTACAAGTCGTCTTTAACAAACCGCTCCAGGCAGATACAAGCAAAACAATTCACAATCACTTCCTGTTGAGCATGAAGGACGGAGGTGATTAGTGAGGGAGACGGAGCGAGAACAGGGGAAGTGATTTTAAGAAAGAAAACGACTCAAACAATGAAAGATTAGAAGAAAGAATGAAAGAAGCAGAGATGAAGCAGTTTGCTTTCAGCCGTCACTCACACGTCCTCCACGTGTCTGTGAACGAGAGGGAGCCAACACAATGCTGCACAGCCCCAGAGAGGGCACACACACACAGACACACACAGACACACACACAGACAGAACTCACCTTTAGCTCATCCCTGGTGTTGTCCTCTGCACAGTGAACCAGATCAGCCTGAGAAGAGAGAGAAGAGCAGAGGAATCGACATTAATCACGTGGAACAACAACCATTTATTTAGAGGAAAAAGCTTTGTGTGATCTATTATGTAATTAGATGAGTGTTAATTAAATGCACAGCGTATCGCACACAGTGTTGTGACACATTATTATGCAGGGGAGGGGGGGGACTGGAGCTGGTTTGTCAGAATATTCATAAGAAAGAAACCAAACGTGTGACATTTGACTCATAGATGTAAAATAAGCTTTTTTGAGAAGGAGCATATATCAAAATACTCAAAAGAGTCTCTGCTGCAGATTTAAAACACGAGAAACTTCACAAACAAAAACCTCTCGTAACCTTCAGACACACGTGAAGCACAAATTCCCTTTTTCCACATTCGGATAATGAACCAGCAAGTCAAACACAATCCAAACATTCCAGCTCAGATCCTGTGGGGATGTGAGATTTTCACTCGGCTCATATTGCAACTGTCGCATCAGATTTATTGCATTTCCCTCGCTCGCGTCAAAACACCTGCATGACCGGAATGAGAATTAAAGATATTAAATTCATGTGTTGTTTCAAATCCCCCAAGCTGCCTCCTGGTTGTGTAGTTCATGGTTCAGACATTTAAAGACTGAGCTTTCTTTAAATGAGTTCTACCTCTCATATCTTGCTTTGAAAGTTGATTCCAAACATCATATATATGAAGATGGACAAAATGGAATTGACCCAATGGTGAAGTCAAAACATCCAAATCGGCCATCTTGGCTCTCGGCAGTCGAGGCTCCACGTCCATGTCAGCCAACGGGACAACAGCCCAAGTTCAAGTGGTCATTTTCTAATTTTTGATGGGATACTGGGCTCAATCCCCAGATCACTGCTGTGGAGACTCCAACACTCCACTGGATGAAAGCCTGTGAGCTAACAGCAGAGTTTGTGTGGCAGGAGCAGCTCCCGGGTGAGAGAGGGAAGCCGGTTGCTTCTTAGAGTTTGAGACTTGGCAACATGAGTCTGACACAAAGGAACGTGTTGTGGTAATGATGTGGGTGTGATGACACACGAGGGAAGAGATGGAGCAGAATTACTGCGAGGGAGATATTCTATCACGTTAATATCAAACGGCTAAAGAACTCCCTTTATCTTCTGGGCCACGTTTCCTGTATCCACATCCTTTTATTTTGTGTAATTGTCGTTTCACATAGCAGAGAAAAATCTGTGTAAAACATTAACTGTGTCAACCAGAGAGAAATGATTATGTTTTACACAGATTTTTAATTAAACTGTCCCTGAAGGCTGGATTATGGGTCAGGGAAGAACCCATTCCATCCAGAGAGAGGAACCAGTGACCGAGGGGGAAAACCAGTCGTGGAGCAGGCTCATTCAGGAACACTGGTATTTATGAGTTTGTGAAAATAATAAACAATGCTTTCATGTTTCCTTCATCTTCTTCTTGATACATCTAATCGAGAGTAATAGATTACAAACTAACGACGGCAGCAGTGGAATCACACGATCACAACCGCCTTCATCATCTGCAAAAACGTTATGAGAAATCATTTAATGATCAGTAGTGGTAATCTCCCTCCAGTATAATTACCATCATCATCATCATCATCATCACCCTCATCATCATCATCATGCTACAGGCCTGATTGGTCCGCAGGGAACTCCGGCTCCTGTCTGAGGCGACACGTCCTGAATCCTAATGAAACTTTACATCTAAACACAAAACCTGCACTTATCATTATTCTGTGATATTAGCGATGACGCTGTGGAATGTTTACCCGTCTCCATTGTGCTATTGTTGTGTTCACTGTGCGGCTACACACCCGCCTGCTCTGTATGCAGCAGCAGCTCATTCCAAGCAGAAAATGACAGCTTGTTATGCGAGAGAAAATGGATTTCAGCGCGTTGTGGTATTGCGCGGGACCCTGAGACAATACTGTCAATACTATAAAGCGCCATCTGAATTGCTTCTCGTGTGAAATGTGCAATGCATGGATAAAGGCCTATTGATTGGTCGGCCACAGCCAATAAGTGGGTCGCATGTATAATCGCCGCATGCACAAAAGGCCTCCAGACGCCAGAATGCTCTGTATTGATTTATTCCTGATGTTTTACATTCATATCCGAGGTGTGACTTTCCTCTCGGCGACCACGGGAGAAACCTTCACATCTAAAATCTAATGTTTCTACGCAACAAATGATCAGGAGGAGGTATTTAGAATATTTTATGATGTATGACTGTGTATACAACATACCTGTGAGTGTACAAATGGTTGTTTTGGGCTGTAATACACATAAAGTACATGGTCTGTGCCGTGGCTCCCTAATGGATGAGTTAAGTGCATCAGACTGTGTCATCACATATGAATCTATACATTGAAAAGCGCCGCAGGCCTCTGGAATATTCTGCTCTCTAACATCCGGGGGGCGAAAACCTGCTGCACTTAGTGTTCAGCTTTTATTTTATGATGCAAGAAATTGTATATGTGTGTTGTGTTGTGATATGTTGTTGTGTGAGACGCCGCTCGACAACAGAAACAAAGCAGGTATGCAGTGATATCGCCTGGAGCTGCGTGGAACACGGTCATGTGAGGATACAGACGGACTCTAATAAGATTATATATATTCTATTATTTGTATTTTATTGGATTTCTGGTGCAGACTCGCTCAAACATGCACATCATATGAACATGTGAACACAGAGGCTGTTGGTTTTGTCCCTGTCATTAACTAAAAGGCCAGAAGCTGGATTGAGACCAGAATAATTATTCTGATTACAGTCGTCCATCTGAGCCCCAAACAAATTACACTCCCATGGATTAAAATCTCCCGTTGCCACTCGGATCTAAATCAACATGCTGGGATTTATTCCATGATAGCAGCCAATTGGAAGCTAACGCTGGAGAAGGGGGGGGGGGGGGGATTTGATCTGTCGAGCCTGAGAGTGAAGTTTGAAGCAGCTCCCACTCCAGCTCGACTCCTCAGACAGCGACTGCTCTCCGGCTCCACCGGGCACGACACCACCTGTGACCTTCACATGGAGGAACCTGGCTCCATCCCGTGGGCCCTCAGGTCATCCCTGACCCAGAGATTCATTAAAGAGCATTTTGACCTTTGCAGATTTTGTGTGGCTCTGTTTTAACACTTGAAGGGCGACGGCTGCTTCCTGGAAAATGGCCGAGCATTTCCCCCCCAAAAACTCAGATTGTATTAAAGGTCCTTCAGCGAATGGGTGTTTATGTGAGACGGTGATTTCATGCATGAACGTGGGCTTGTAACTGTGAGCATGTGTTCACGAGTCTGATGCTCTCAGTACGACTGTGGTGAAATGATCCGAGCAGAATATGCTAGCAGCTTTGAGGATCAGCACGGTGGGCACAGCTGGTAGCTACACACAAACACACACACACACACACACACACACACACACAAACACACACACAGACACACACACACTCACATATTGGCTTGCCGCGGCTGGTGCGACCCCAGCTGTGTCGGTATTATCCAGGAGGCAGTTTGCCGTCGCAGGCGCCCAGGTGCTCGCACACAAACACACACAGGTTTCATTTCCATGATTAAACACAAACTGCTTTAAGTGTTACCAGGAAGAGGTTCATGCCCACGCACACACCGGCAGGTCCACACGTGGGTCAGTCGCTCCGACGCCCCGGCGTGAATAACACTCAACCTCAGAATGAGCCGTGCACCGTGTCTGGAATATGTGACACCGGGCTAAATTAGGCACAGGCTGTAAAATAAATCCCCTCTTTATTATGGTTCCTCTTTATCTGTTGGCTTCTCTATTTTTGGCGCATTTTTCCTCGTATATTTTATCTTCAGGGCAGCATCCTCCTCCTTCTCTTCCTCCTCCTCTTCCTCCTCCTCCTCCTCCTCCTCCTCCTCCTCCTCCTCCTCATCTCCTCTCTGACTCATTGCTGAGTCTAAAATAAAATGCTACACAGGAGCTGCAGGTGCAAGTGGCGGGCAGTTCTTTCACCGGGCTGGTAGCTATAGGCCTATTTTTTATCCTTGAGCTCAGACGTCCTGCTCCCACAATAGTCGCACTCCTACAACACTTGCTCTAGACAGCTGAGTATTTTTTCCACCGACTCATCGGAACATAAAAAGTCTGTTTTTTTCATTCTTCTGTCAGATGCTCTGAAATAGCACCGTGTGGTTAGATAAGCCTGAAAGATGGAAGTCAGTGGGACTTGTTTTTTCTCCATCTCCACTGGTCTGGCAGTAACTTTGTGTCTGTGCCCTTGAAAAGTGCAGTTTCCTGCTTTTTTATTTTACTTAGAAATTGACTTAAAGTACAAACACGAGGAGGCAAACACCTGTGTGACATATACACATTTCAGTTTTCAACAAGCAAGTCTTAAAAAAGCCAAACTAATGCAGACAGCCCTGATGACTCCATCTCCTCTGGTCTTAAACTAAATTAAAACTGTATATTACTGGTTTTTAATGCACTTGTTTTAACCAACAGTTCGGAAACCTCCAGATATTCAATTAACGATGACTTTGAGAAAGAGGAACGTGAAATAGTTTTGCTCGAAAATCGAGATAAAACAATCAATCAATTAGTGAAAGAGTCAAATTCAGGCTATATTCAAAACAGTTAGACTTAGAGCTGGAGCTGGTGAGTTTGGGAAAGACAGCAGCAGCAACTGATAGATAATCAAACAGAGTTTATATTGTTTGCATTGGTTGAAGTCAATAAACTGAATTTGTGCTGCTCTACCAGTTCATTTCCTGTTATTTCTTAGAGACACTCCAAGTTGATTATGTGTCACAGAAGGTCGACAGGGCCGTGCTCCTGCAGATCTTATTTTATTGTCCAGACTTTGTAATTACATCTCCAGTCCGTGGGGCACTGGGAGTTTACTGGTAACGCCTACAGACCAGCAGATTTGGCTGAAAGTCTGTGCGGCATCAGCAA
Organism: Platichthys flesus; assembly: GCF_949316205.1. Lineage (NCBI taxonomy): Eukaryota > Metazoa > Chordata > Actinopteri > Pleuronectiformes > Pleuronectidae > Platichthys > Platichthys flesus. Next base: position 2,116,252 of record NC_084956.1, read on the forward strand.
TGCCTTTCGGTGATGCTATTATAAATTGTTGCTCATTTTATTTCCCACATTGATTTCTCCCTAATTTAGTTCTGTCCCCTGAGGAAGACAGCATTTATCATTTACTAAAAAAGCAGCCCGTGTTTTAAAAGGTAATTTCAAACCTTCAGGACCTCAGCCTCAGCATTACAGCAGCCAAACGCGTCCTTATTGCTTTAAGGTGAGGAGCTTTTATTGGCCCCTCGAGGTTCTTATCTTCACTAACCAGTCACTTGGATCTTGAATATTCATTGTTTTGTCACATTTGATTCAAACAGGAATTTATCCTTCGGCTGTTTTATCGCCCTGCAAATTGAATAAGGAATCTAAAAACTCAACGTCCTCGTTCAGGATTCGGAGAAAACTAATTTTGAGGATTCTGAGAAAAAAGCTTGTGAGCGGACTTGTCTAATGGGAGATTCTAATTTGTGAAGATTGTGAAGTCTCCACTTCCTCCCTGAAATGAAGCCAAAACCTCTGCAGAGTTATAAACTGGGTGTGGAGCTGCAGTTATAACGTCCTTCCTCCATGTCACATCTGCTAACATGGAGGAGACGGGTTTTAGGACCCAGGGGCCGATCACGGTGGTTTGGCTTCCCTCCTGATGGGCTGTCATGTCGTCCAATCTTCATGCAGCCTGTGTTGAATACTCTGCAGTAAATGTAACTGCGACACATGAATGTGGAAGGCAGTAATATTGTGTACAAATACACAAGTGCTCACACAAACATGATGAATATATAAACCCATATACACACAGTCTGCACATACACACATGATCTGTCTGACACAAATGCAGGCACAATGCATCTATCCTCACATATACAATCACCAAGAAACGATAACACAATGTGCACTAACCCCAACATGCATCCACACAAACACACACACACACACACACACAGATGAAGCAAGTGTTTACACAAACAGAACGATGGAGATGGTTGGTGGTACCAATGACGTAGGAGATATATTCCACTTGACAAGTTGACTGGGAGAGACGGAGAGAAACGAGCAACAGTCGTTTAGCTGACAGGGTGGGAGGGGGGGGGGGGATAAAGAGATGGATGATGGATAGAGAGGGGGAAGGAGAAAGAGGGAGAGAGAGAGAGAGAGAGGGGGAGGAGGAGGAGAAGACAGGATAGAAAATAAATATGCTTTTTACATATTCAGCTCTGCATGGCTGAGCCGCTTATGCATGTACGTGCAGACTCAGTTATGACTTGCCTCACTTGTCGATGATTTTCATTTAGATAGTTTGTTATTGTGTGACACGCTCTCTTACTCGGAGCGGCTCAGCCAGCGGCTCACACACACACAGACACACACACACACGCACACACACACACACACAAACACAAATACATAACAATGCCTCAGAACTGTATCCTGACGCCGGCTGCGATCACGCTAACCACACGTGTGACTTGGAAATAAAACAAATTATAAACGGATCAGAGCGTAGCACCGAGCTGAAGAGATAAGCTCCGTAAACATCGCTAATATATTTAGCAGAAAATGCCACGGTAATAAATTAGAAATCCATCCATGAATCCTTCTGTTAGAGAGAATTAACATCTGAGGGTTTCAGGAAATGTCCAGAAGAGTTTCACATTTGTAGGACGCTATTCTTCATCTGGCTAAAGCTCACGATCTACATCAACTACTTCTACGTGTAAAGCTCCTCTGGATTTTCTTTGCTCTATTCACACGAGGGAGCAACTGGCTCAAACCTTCCCCCACACAGCTCCAGAGAATGTCCACATTTCAGCAGCTACAAAGACGAATAACTTTTTATTCTTTCATTCACACCTACAGACAATTCACAGTCTCCTATAACCTGAGCTGCGTGAGTCTGTTATGAAGCCAGAGCAACTGGAGAAGACCCCACAGAGACACTGTAAGACCAAACTGGGATTCGAACCATGAAACCTCTCGCTCTGAGCAGACAGCGCTAACTGCTCCACCGTGCCACCCTAATAAGAAATACTCTTTTTAATTTTGTTACCCATTAGCATCCGCTCTCATTTGGCTCAGGAGGTGGAGAGTCCTTCAACTGGAGGACACGCTAAGTGTTCAAAGCCTGGAAAGATAAAATGGATCTATAACCAAATTACAGGTGGACTCCTGGTGTAAAATACAGCAATTTATCACTGGTACAGTGGAGGAATAACCATCTGTGACTCCGGCTGCCCCTCTGTGGGGTTGTGACCTAAATACTGAGAAGCTCTGCCCTCGTGTGCTCATGCTAAACCAGTGCTGTCACCTTCTGAGGCGAAGGAGGGGAAGAGAACACAGGGCCGCTCCCTCCAGGGACCAGTGATGTATAACATGTCCACCATCCTTTTATAATATAAACAGCGGCGCAACAGAGGAACGGCTATTTCCAGTTTAAAGAGCAGCCGGGGGAACAGGTAATATTCACTGGAGCTTTTATCTGGATCTCGAGTTTCAGTTTCTCAAAGTGTTTCCATAAAAGCTGTGTAATCTTGGAGATCTGCGGTGGTGCAGGTATTTATTTCCTCCGCGGTGATCACTGGTTGGAGATCTCCGGCTCGCCCCTCTCTCTCTTTATTTACCGGCCCCTTCACAGCGGCTCGTGTAAACACAGGCTATCATTGTCCTGCCCGCTAATTAATGAGTCCAGTCAGCGCGCTGGATGCCTGCACGCTCCTCGGAGAAGAACCACTGGCAAATCCCATGAATCACCGCATTCTAATGGTCTCGCGGTGCAAGAGCAGAGATGATTGAAAACCAAAAGGAGGAATCTGTGGGGCTGGATGAGCCATGATAAATGCATTAGCACCAGATGACATTTCCATCACCACCTCATCGATCACCTCGGGGACATTTTAAATGGTGGACGTGTGTGTGTCTGTGTGTGTGTGTGTGTGTGTGTCATACACCGAATTTGGCAGATTGAAACAGCTCCCACACACACACACACACACACACACACACACACACACAGAATGACAAATAGAAGACGGGGACATATGAGACATGCACACAGGGTGAACTGCCGGGGAGAAAGTTCTAATTTCTTATTTTTAGAAAGTTGATTAAACCACGAAGCTGCGACTCCTCGTCTCTATTCCATCGTGACTTCTTGAGATATTGTTTTCATGTATTATTGCTTCTCCATTTATTCTTCTCCATCCTTTCATACCCCCCCCCCCCCCCCTCCCCGCTGCCCTGACAGTTAAAACCCTGCTCCTAGGATGAGGTTTGCTTTTAGAATCACCAGCACACGCGTCGCACGCCCCCCGCCCCCCCCATCAGAATCAAACGCTGGCAGCAGAAAGGTGAAGCTCGCCCGTGACTCGCTGCACCCTGACCCCCCCGTGCACCTGTTTGATAAATAGCAGGAGAGGCTCCAGCCGCAGGAACCTCCCGAGTCTGGAACAAGGTACAAATGGCTCAGTAAATCTGGCCCCGGCTCCCTGCTCCTCTCTCTGGGCTCCATCTCTCTCTCTCTCTCTCTCCATCCCTCCCTCGCTCTCTCTCCATCCCTCCCTCGCTCTCTCTCTTTCCTTTGGTCTGTCTCTTGGTATTCGGCGGCTGCTCTCTTGCAGCTCAGACTCTCTTATCTAAATCTCCATTCAGATAGAGAAAGAGACAGAGCTGGGGCGAGAGGGAGAGAGTCAGAGATAGATAATACAGGTCACTCTCCAATGACAGCTCTAAAAGGCATCTGGGGAGAGGGTTGGGGGGGGGGGGGGGAGGAGGAGAGGCGAGCGGCGGCAAAGCCACTCGTATGGATTTCTGTTCTAAGCCGGCGCTGTGGAAAAAAACATGCAGACTTAATAAGTAGCTTGAAAGTTACTGTACATCTGGTGATTTTCCAGGCTCACGGCGTCTTAGCCGTTTATTTTAAGATCCGTTGAAAGCCTGTGGCAATGATAAATCAGCAAAAAGTACCCAGCACAGGCCTGAGTAATGGAAAGCTAAGCTGAGCACCAGTGAGCAGCATTAACTCTTATCTGGGAAGCTTGTTCCTTTTGTAATGTTTTGTCATTTCGATGCTGCAGAAATAGTCTTTTTCTCTCAGTTTAGTGGTTTTTAATGTTCTGGCTCTGTTGTTGCTCCGGAGGCAGATTCTCATCTCCAGAGCCGAGATGTAACATTTAAAAACTCCTCTGATACGTGGACTTTTTACAGAAAGTTACTTCAGCATCGTTCTCATGCACAGAGGCTTCCTGCTGCTCGAAATGTCAGCCAACCATCGGGCAGATGTCGAGTGGAATCCAACCTGTTAGATTCTCCTTCAGTGAGTGGCCGTGAATAGTGATGTGGTGCAGCATTAAGGACCTGCAGGTTACAGGTGTAGGTGTGTGTGCGTGGATGCATGAGCAGATTCAGTCAAACACACAAACACACACTGATCCTCATGTTATGATGATGAGGAACACAACTAGAAAGCAGTGATCGGCCCTTGAGGCGTTAGTTGGATTCCTCAAGGCTTCTGTTCAGGTTGATCTATCTCTGCATCAGATCACAAACACATAGAGTTTGAGTCCATGGGATATCATGTACTCATAATGTTTGTTTCATCACCCGGCCCCTCCCTGCAGCACGGCCGAGGCGAGAGGCGTTTATCGATGTTCATTTATCTCTCTTGATTACTCCCTCCCTCCTCTCTACCTCCTCCCTCCCTCCCTCCACTCACCCTCACCTGCGGCAGACGCTAAACTACTAAACCGACTAAATTGAATTTGGCACGATCTCAAACTGCTGTCAAACGTAACGGCGCTGTGAGCGAGGGGGGGGGGGGGCGGCCGCGTGTTTTCATTCCGACTCCAGATCCGGTCTTGTCGCTACAGCGCGAGGCAGAGGGAGTCATCCTCCGACCTGTTTAGCTCCTCCGAGATACGCTCAAGCACATCGGAACAATAATAATAAATAAATGCAGACACCTTGCTACAGGAGGAGAACCACTCAAACAAGACGATTGTTACGATACAGTAAACCTGGGGACGGCTCCACCTCGTCAGGCCTTTTCACCGCTGCTTTTATTGGCTGTGTGAGTGTGTGGTGAATTGATCTACACCCCCGACACAACCATCCCTTTACACCGCTCTATTTATCTTTTCATTTTTTCCACCTACTTGTTATATATTTAGACGTTTCTCCTTTTTCCTCGACGCTGTCTCTCTGCCCACCTCTGCATCTCACTCTCTCTCCCTCTATCTCTATCTCTCCATCATCACAACCCTCTCTCTCTCTTTCTCTCTCTGTATCTCTTTCCTTCTCTCTTTTCTGTCCCCCCTCCCTACCCCCCCCCCCCCCTCCCTCTCTCCCTCTCCATGTGCTATTAGATCTGGTACGCCCGTGCTCTCCTGGCAAATGATTGTTAAAAGCCTATTGAGTTTCTTTGTGCTAGCTGCAATAGCTTATACAGGTAATACGATGTCCTGTGTGTGTGTGTGTCTGTGTGTGTGTGTGTGTGTGTGTGTGTAATGCGATGCAGTCTTTTAATTTAGGAAAGGAGACACAGTCAGCAGGTAAAGGTTACGACCTCTGCCAGAGGACACGCGCTCACTGTAATCTAACATGAAATTGATTTCAAGGTAGAGTAGCAGAACCCATGAGGCTTTGGAGCGGGGGGGCTGGGGTGGGGGGGGGGGGGGTTGAACAGTCGTACATCGTACAGAGGGAAAGAAACAATGGAAGTCGTTCAACAGATTTCTGATATTTTCAGGACATTTCTTTTGGAACGTTGCAGGAAAAGTTTTTCAAAAGCACTCTGTCTGAATGTCACAGCAAAAGGGGGGGGGGGGGAGTGTGTACAGCAGAAACACAATATCATATTTTGTGCATGACTGTTTCAGAATGAGCTGTGGTGTCGTTGCCACTTGTCTTTACCTGGGACCGTCCACAGGTCTCATGTGTTTCTATCGACTCGCTCGTCTTTGTCTCAGAATCTCTGTGGACTTGACTTCAGATTTTTGCATTAGAGTCATCTTTGTGGCTGTGTGTGTGTGTGTGTGTGTGGGGGGGGGTGGTCCTCCTTGTGGCAGTAATGACTCTGCGAATCACAGTGAGAGGATCAATGGGAGGCTGCAGTTAGAAAATAGGGGTCGCTGCAATCAATTCCACTAAACTGCTGCTGGAGCAGGTCAAACATCAGCTGCTGGAGAAGTGTCTTCTTCCTCCGACACTTTCTCCACCTGTGCTTGTTGTCGCACATTGTGTCACTGACTCTTACACAGCCCCCCCCCCCCGACACACACACACACACCTCCGTTTTGTCCTCATAACATTCACCTCCTCTTTTAATTTGCTATTCAATTATGTAAATTACAGTTTGCACTTCTGTTGCTCCCAATTACGCGACTGCCATGTTTTGTGCTGTAAGAGTGTCGACAGCAGCGGGGGGGGGGGGGGGGGGTTCAGAGTTGAACATAGTCTCTCCCCCGAGGCTCCAGAGAAACTAAGCTACGCACACACAACGTTAAATCCTTCTGCCGTCTGTGTCCTTCACTTTCACTTTACCCTGCTTCTAATTGTTTTCTGTGATTGGCCTCGTTTGTGCGGACGAATCATACGACACCTGTGTTCAGGTGAGTTGTGTTGTTACTTGCAGTTCTTTGTATTTAGCTCTTTAATGGTGTGTGTGTTCGGCTGATGCTCGTGCACATGGATGGAAACACACAAAAAACTGAATAGAATTGAATAGATCCTATTTAAACCTATTTTCAGCTACATGAGTCAATAATGGACAAATATCAGTATTGTGTTGATTTTACAGCACAAACGATACACAAAGATGTTGTTTGTGTTTTCTACTTTTGTGTTAAACTGTAAAATATACAAGCCTGAGTGAGGGTTTTATAACAACATCCTAAGAATCTGTATCATAGGTTCTTTACTCCCTGATTTCAGAATCAACATCTGCTCCGTCCTCATTGGCTGCCCGGTCGAACTTCTCCACACACACTGTGCCCCTTCTTCATACTTAAGGTGTGTAAATGAGTGTGTTTACATTACACTTACACACACACAGACACACACACACATACTGCTGATTCAGCGCATGAGCCTCTTCTGTGTGAGAAAAGTTTTGTGAGTCATTTTTGTTCATCCAGCAGTTTGTGTCACCAGAGCCTAAATTAAGAGATTCAAAAATGTGTTTTTCTTTATGCACTGATTAATCATTGATGCACAGAACGCACAAGGGACGTTCGATTTCCTCTGATCACAGCAAAAATACAAGACACACATTACCCAGAATCCCTCTTTCCACAACCAATCACAGTCCTCACTCCTCCTCGTGTCTTTATTCACTTATTATTCTCGTGATTGTGTGTCGGCCTTTTTCCAAACCGGCCTGTAGGAGTGTAGGATGTCAGCAGCAATATGACACACACACAAACACACACACACACACACACACACCAGCACACACACAGCACTATAAATGGTTTATGTCACAATCTTTGTCAAGCACCCCCACCCATCACAGTATCGCACACACACAAACACACACATACCCTAAAGCAGCATGAGCCATGGACGTGAAAAGCCACTTCAGAAAAATAATGGATCTGTGGCCGCCCTGCAGCGTGTGTGTGTGTGTGTGTGTGTTTGTGTGTGCCTGTTCGTATGTGTGCGCCTGTGTTTCTAGTTGTGTTTTCATACGGGTGAGTGTGAGAGAAAGGCGGGATGTATAAACGGATCTCTGAATGGTTGTGGGCGAAGAGATTTGACCTATTTACCAAGTTTGTGAATGTATATGTGTGTGTGTGTGTTGGTGTGTGTGTGTATGTGTGTGTGTGTGTGTGTGTGTGTGTGTGTGTGTGTGTTGGTGTGTGTGTGTGTGTGTATGTGTGTGTGTATGTGAGCTGCGATTTAAACATGCACACGTGCGAAAGTGTGAACTCCCCAAAGAGGCCGTTAATGGTTTTAATGTCTTCCCATATGGACGAATTAATTTACAGTTTTACATTCCAAGTGAGAGTCTGATCCGAAATGACTTGTAATGAGAGAACAGCAGCGGCATCTTTAATTCAAAGACGATTAACGTTACGGGTGGAGCTGCGGTGGGGGGGGGTGGTGGGGGGGGGCACGGCACAAGGTAATGTACGACCGAGGAAGACACAGAGAATATGAAGAGCTCAGCCGGTGAGTGGAGAGGATTCCCTTTTATCCTTCATTATTCACACGCATCATCCAGATAGACAGATAAATGGATGGAGATAAAGACGGGGGTGGGGGGTTCGGGGGGGGAGTGGTTGCTTTACTTGCAGAGACGTGGTCGCTGATGAATAACCCCATCTGCCTGTCATTACCACTAGAGCTACTGGTTCTACACACACACACACACACACACAGCAGAGTCTGTCACAGATCCCCACTAAACAGCCTCTGGGGAGGGGGGAGTAGGGGGGGGGGGGGCAGGGGAGAGACACTGGGTTTGTCCTGCGCTGCAGATAAGCACGAGGCCGCACCGGGGGAAACACAAACCAGGACACGGCGCACTGGGATGGTAAACACCTGTTTGCCCCACGCAGCTTCTCGGGAGACTTTACTGACAGGTCATGCTTTACAGCGTTTGCTTGCTTCAAATATAAATAGTCAAGATTGTGCTGTTTGGAATGATTCCTTTTATATATTCAACTTTAATTAAGAAAAAATACAGCTATATGCATTTCAAATTATGTAAAAACAAGTATTTATGTCTGGGAAAGGATGTATTGGCCAATTTTCAGTCAGTAAAAATCATTCAGCCTCTAAATCACTTGGTTAAGACTGAATAAACCAAACTTAGACCCTTTGAGGAAGAGATATCTGATCCAAACTTCACCCTGACCAAATCCAATGAGTCAAAAACCAAGTGTTTTCAGTCCTGGCACAAAGCATTCGAGTCCGAGGAGGAAGGTTTGATTCACGGGGACTTGTGGAATCGCTCGAGGAGACAAGTTTGCAGTTTGCAGAGGCCGATCAGAAATTGATCCCTCTGTCTTTTACCAATCCCACACAATTCCCTGTGACACCGGGCGATTGCTTTTTGAACTATTTCTCTGTTTGTAGCAGCTCGCGGTAATTTAAATCCATCAGGCTGCGGTGGGGGGCTCAGAGCCGGAGCTGAGGGCAGATCTGCTCCGGGTCGATCCATCCAGCAGGTGGACGGGGAAGTGGCTCTGGAACAACGCACAACTGGAGGTCACCCCCCCGCTCTCTGACTTCTGAGAGGGAGAGTGGTGAGAGTGTAAAGTTGTTTTATCCAATGTACGAAACTTTCACACCTCACATGCTTGGTCAGGATGAGCTGAACTGATTTAAATTCACAATATCTATCAGGAGCAGCCTTTAGTACTAAACAAGTTTGAATGGATCAGCTAAAATAAGGTAAATAAAATGCCACAAGCATATTTACGTTTCCTTATTCCACATGCATTTATTATAAGTGCATAATTAGGGTTATATAGTGAAGCAACATAAATTATTGCATTAGTAAATGCATATATCGTATAGACAATCCATGTCATGTAGGCAGGGTGGAGCAGGGGAACAGGAAACCAAAACTAACAGTTTAGTTTGGGCATCAGTGAAGTGGTCACAGAGGAATATTGTATTCATAATAACACACTTTGTCTAATTGTGAGTTCATTTCAGAACGGTTAAAGAACTGTGTAGTTAAGATGCTTTTAATGCTGACACACAAAAACATTTACACCTTTTTTAAACTAACACATCAGAGATAGCAACGCACTGGGACCAGTAAAAGCTACGTGGTGTATTTTTGGAGTTCTGGTTTTGCCACTCGGTGAAAACAGAGACTAAGTGAAACAAATAGTCCGACTCCGTTCCAATGAGCGTCTCCGTGTCGTGGGATCCACCGGGAAGAGGCCGGGTCCCGATGTGCTGCAGCTCACTCGGTTAAACAAGCGCTGGATTAGAACAGGCAGGAAAGGACCAATCAGATTCAGGCTCAGGTTCCCGGTTGAATGGCAGCGGGAGCATCGTGAGCCGCCTCAGGACCACTCAACAGGAACACACATGAAAACACTGAGAGGGAGACGGAGCATTAACATCACACTCAGCTCGTTTGTTAGCCGTTTACTGTGTGTGTGTCTGTGTGTCTCTGTGTGTGTCTGTTTCCTGACCTCCTGCTGTGTCTCCCTGCGGGTCCGGCACACACACACCATTAAAAGATGTGTCCCTGTTCACCGCGGTTGTCTGTAGTGTTATGTAAATGAGTGACGTTGCATAGCTTTCCCCTCTCCCACACACACACACACAGACACACACAGACACACACACTTTACTGCTCTACCACGTTGTCTCTTACACACACGGATATGTAATTGTGAGACTTTGTTTTAACAAGCGTCCGTCTCCATACCGACGTGGACCACCCAGACTCCACTGTCACGACTGACTGGTTGAACTTTACGTTTCCAGTAGAAAAGCTCTGCTCCACTTCACTTGTGGAACTGGTTCAGTTGCGTGATGGGAACATTTAAAACAACCACCTGTCTCCACTGTGCAAACCCATTAGAATGAAGTGAACAGAGTGGCAGCGGGGATAACTTGTAGAACATATCTGATTTAGTAGATAAAACGAAATGTCATAAAAACCACTGTGCAGTAGATTAATATGAACCTTGTTTACTTGAAATTGTGCTTAAAATAAATCTAGCATTTTGGGTTAGGGCCTATTCATACAAAATGCTTAAGTTGTTGGATCATGTTTTCTGCTGAAGTTCAAAACAGTTTCACGTTTGCACTCGTAATAACGTAAAAATGACGAATTCAAGAAAAGAGATGTGATTCTCGGGTCTACATGCAAACCAGGTGAGTTTCAGTGTCCAGAGAATAAACTTGATTTAATGCAGAGGAACGACTCCGAGAGTGAGGAAAGGAAACGAGAGAGAGAACCTGTGAAATATGAGAAATGATCCGGACTGTTGCTCGAGCGAGTCCAGCCGATAAAGAACGCCAGAAACAACTTGAAGCTTTTTCCCTTTTCGACCAAAACCACAGACGGGCTCATGCACAGGGAAGAGGGGCCCCAGCCGTGGAAAACTCATCAAATCAAGAGTCTGAGACGGCCAAGGAACACGTCTGCAAAGAGAGAGAAGGAGAGAGAGAGAGAGAGAGAGAAGGAGAGAGAGAGATGGAAAGAAGAAAGAGCGTAAGAGAGAGAGAGAGAGTTCTCCTCAAAGCAGGTGTGTGTGTGATTGCTGTCAGAGCAGGTTTGTAGGTTTCTCTCAGCAGACATTTTAACAAACTGGCATCTCTCTCTCTTTCTCACTCACACACACACACACACACACACACACACACACACACACACACACACACACACACACACACACACACATACACACACTAGTTTCCATTCCTCTTTCCCCTTTTGCCTAATTTCCTCTTTCCATTCTGTGTCCTTCCTTGTATCGACTCCATTTTGGTCCCTTTTTCTTCTTCTTCTTCTTCTTCTTCTTCTTCTTCTTCTTCTTCTTCTTCTTCTTGTTACGTGTGGCCAGGAGGTGGGGCTCTGTGTGAGAATGTGTGTGTGTTTGTGCCTCTCTCCACCTTTCTCTCTCTCTCCACGCAGCCAGTCCTCAGGTGAGACTCATCACCTCGTCAGCTGGAGCTGACTTAAGGAGGCTGTGAATTTCTTTCTCGCTCTCTATTCTTCCATGCAGGTGAACGGGTGAGGAGACCGAGGCTCCGGTTTCCCCCATGCCGGAAGTCCTTTTGAGCTTTTGTTATGTTGGTAGTTGGTTCGGGGGTTCCCGGTAGTCCTGTTTTCGGATAACCTTTTTCTTTCATTTAGGTAGTGGGTTATTTAGGCAGACTTAGTTCGGGGGTGAACACTGACTTCGACGGCCGATGGCTGGCTCAGTGTTCCCCTCTCTTTTGTTTGTTTCGGCCGGGAACCTCCAACCCTTTTGGTTTGTTGCCTTTCTAAATATTTGTTTGTTTCAACCAATAAACATTTGTTATTATTTAGTGGCAACAGTTGTTTCTGATTCTTTATTTGATGTGTTCCGGGCCTCACGAGCCATTTCTTATAGGTCCGTAACATATTTGGGGGCTCGTCCGGGATCACATGTTGGGTCTTCAGTGTTTCTGTTGATTCCAACTGTGAGTGCCGTGTCTAGTTGATTTTGTGGTGTGACTTGGTCGTCACTGACAGAGTTTGTTGGCTTGGACTTCCTAGTGTGGTTGCCAATGTCTTTTCGGCCGGCACGTTTGTGCACCATGGTTTTCTTTTTGGTGCTGCTGTGTTTTGCCCTCTTGGGTGGTATTTTTGAGGGAGTAGGTTGGTGAGCGGTCTGTTTTTTTTTTGTTTTTTTTCCTCTCGCCCTGGTCTGATCAGTGTGGCCAGTCTCGTCATGGCGTTTAGTGCTGAGGAGTTTATTGCTCATCCGACGATGGAGCAGTTCTGTTCTTGCACTAAAGAGCAGTTAATTTCTCTGGCCAGTTTTCTTAAAGTTACGGTGACTAAGCAGATGAAGAAGCAGGCTATAAAAACTGAGCTGCTGTCTGTGTTGTATAAAGAGGGTCTTTTGAGTGAAGCGGTCATGAAGGGGGTGGAGTCACGGTCAGATGTGGATGAAGCGGCTCGTCTCAGGGGATTGGAGCTGCAGATTGAGTTGCGCCGTCTGGATCTGAGGGAGAAGGAGCTGTTGGGTGAACTGGAGGTGCGGAAGCTGGAGGAAGAGACAAAGAGGCAGGTGCATCTGAAGGAGCTGGAGTTACAGCATGCACCTCCTTCTCCTCCCCCTCCTGCCGCCAGTGGTTTTGATATAGGTAGATGCATCCGTTTCGTTCCGTCTTTTAATGATAAAGATGTTGACAAATATTTCACCCTGTTTGAACGCGTAGCTGAGACCCTGGAGTGGCCTAGGCAGTTTTGGCCGTTGCTTTTACAATGTGTGTTCACGGGAAAGGCCCAGGACGCCTACGCGTCTTTGGAGTCTGGTATGAGCCTGAATTATGATCATGTCAAAGAGGCGGTGCTGAGGGCCTACGAGTTAGTGCCCGAGGCATATCGCCAGAGGTACCGTCGTCTCAAGAAGTCGTATGAGAAGACATACGTGGAGTTTGGTCATGAGAAGGGAGTGTTATTTGATCGTTGGTGTCGCTCTATGAAGGTTTCTGATTTCGCTGGCTTGCGTGAGTTGATGTTGCTGGAAGACTTTAAGAATTGTTTGCCTGAACGAATTGTGACACACATTAATGACCGTAACGTGCTAGAAATTTCTAGGGCTGCGGTACTTGCTGATGAATACGTTTTGACTCATAGGGACAGTTATGATAAGCCACAGTCCTCCCTGGGTCGCAGCTTCTCTGCGCCCAGGCCCCCTGTGACGCAGAAGGAGAGTGGAGGGGGTAAGGAGAGTGACAGGGTTTGTTCCTTTTGCAAGAAGCGTGGCCATACAGTTAATTACTGTTTTGCTTTGAACAAAAGGGACAAGCCTCCTAAAGCTGTTAATTTGTTAAAAACTGAAAGCTCATTGAGTCAGTCTCCTAGTGCTCCCAGTTCATCTCTCTCACGCTCTCATCCTGGGCAGTCTCCGGAGCTTGATGATGTGTTTTTGCCTTTCGTCATGAAGGGGGCGGTCTCGCTGACTGCGGGAGGCCCGAAAGTCCCTGTCGTTATTCTGAGGGACAGTGCAGCCTCTCAGTCGGTCATTTTGAGTGGAGTGTTGCCTCTGTCTGAGAAATCTTCAACCGACTCGGCTGCGTTAGTCCGTGGGTTTGGGATGCAGTTTGTGGGGATTCCTTTGCACACCATTCACCTGGACTCGGAGTTGGTTACGGGGCCTGTTATTGTCGGTGTCAGTGATGAGTTTCCTGTCGGGGGGGTGTCTTTCATCCTGGGGAACGATTTAGCGGGGGGGAAGGTCCTGCTTAATCCTGAAGTAACAGCTGTTCCCCGGTCTGGGTGTTCAGATGAGTTGGTGAGAAAGTTCCCAGGGGTGTTTTCTGTCTGCGCCATTACCCGTGCCATGGCAGCAAAGCAACGTCAGCTGCAGCCTGAGTCCGGTGATGAGGAAGTAGAATTGAGTGACAGTTTTATGGCTGGGGACGGTTCGTCAGTGTTACCAGCCTTTCCCTCCCCAGGCCCGGTTCCTTTTCCTCCGCCATCTCCCCTTTCTATATTGGACAGTTCAGATGTTAAATTGTCCATGTCACGTGAACAGCTTATTATCAAACAGCAGCGTGATCCCACGCTGGTTTCTCTTTTTGCGGCTGTGGGTTTGAATGATGATGATGGGGGTGGGTCTCCCAGGTATTTCTTGAAGGACGGGGTGCTGATGCGTGCGTGGCTGCCACCACGTTTGGGTTTTCAAGAGGATTGGGGGGTTGTGAAGCAAGTTGTAGTTCCACAGCTGTTTCGACCAGAAGTTTTGAAGCTGGCCCATGATAATCCTCTGGCTGGCCATCTTGGGGTAAATAAGACATATGATAGAGTGTTGCGTTGTTTTTTTTGGCCGGGTCTTAAAGCCGATGTGCGTCAGCACTGTAGGACCTGCCATGTCTGTCAACTCTCTGGTAAGCCCAATCAAACCATTCCCCCGTTTCCACTCTATCCGATTCCTGTTGTAGGGGAGCCTTTCGAACGTGTTATCGTAGACTGTGTAGGGCCTCTTCCCCGTACAAAGGCGGGTCATCAGTTTCTCCTGACCATTATGTGCGTTAACACTCGTTTTCCTGAGGCTATTCCTCTGCGGAGGATCACCGCCCCTGCAGTCATTAAAGCGTTGACTAAGTTTTTTTCCTTGTTTGGTTTGCCACGGGTGGTGCAGACGGACCAGGGGTCGAATTTTATGTCTAAGGTTTTTGCACAGGTGGTGAAGCAGCTTGACATTTCTCATTGTCATTCCAGCGCGTACCATCCAGAGAGTCAGGGTGCGCTTGAGCGGTTTCACCAGACCCTAAAATCTATGCTGCGCACTTACTGCCTCGAGTATGGTAAGGATTGGGATGAGGGTGTCCACCTGCTTCTCTTTGCTGTGCGTGAGGTGGTACAGGAGTCGCTGGGTTTCAGTCCTGCTGAGCTTGTGTTTGCCCATACGGTGCGCGGTCCGCTTAAATTGCTACATGAAAAATGGGTTGGTAGTGCAGAACCACAGAATCTGCTGGACTATGTGTGTGATTTTCGTTCAAAACTTCATCGTGCTTGTGAGCTGGCTAAACAGAGCATGGTTGTTGCCCAGGGCAAGATGAAGCGTTGGTTCGACAAAGATGCGCAGAGCCGTAGCTTCAGCCCAGGGGACAAAGTGTTGGTGCTGTTGCCCATTCCTGGCTCATCGTTACAGGCACGTTACAGTGGGCCATATGTTGTCCGGGAGAAGGTTGGCGCTCGTGACTATGTGGTCGCGACCCCGGACCGCAGGAGGCGAAGTCGGCTTTGTCATGTCAACATGTTGAAGCCCTATCTGGAGCGAGGGTCTGTTTCACCCTCCCTTGTTGTATTGAAATCTGTTGTGGCGCTGTCCGGTGCTAAAGTGAGTGATCAGGGTGAGGCGGCTGTGGCACTGTCCGGTGCTGAAGTGATTGATCAGGGTGAGGCGGCTGTGGCGCTGTCCGGTGCCGATTTGCCGGAGTCTGAGGAGTTGGATTTTGATGGTGATGTCGTTGCCTTGTCCAGTGCTGTTGTTCATGGGCGTTTGAAGAACTCTGAACTGCTGGTTAATCTTGATGGTTGTGTTTCGCATCTGCCTCCGTCTCAGGGTGAGGATGTGGTCCGTTTGATTGGTTCACATATGTCACTGTTCTCTGATGTGCCCTCTCAGACCCAGGTGCTGCAACATGATGTTGAAGTAGGAGATTCGTTTCCGATTAAACAACATGCCTACAGAGTTAATCCAGAAAAACGTGCACGCTTGCAGAAGCAGGTGGACTACATGTTGGGCCACGGTATTGCTGAACCCAGCTGTAGTCCCTGGAGTTCTCCCTGTCTGCTGGCTATGAAATCTGATGGTTCAGACCGGTTCTGTACAGACTTTAGGAAAGTGAATGGAGTCACTAGGCCTGATTGTTATCCTCTTCCCCGAGTTGAGGATTGTGTGGATAATGTTGGCGGTGCCAAGTATGTAACCAAACTTGACCTGTTAAAGGGATATTGGCAGGTGCCACTGACTCCTCGGGCGAAAGAAATTTCTGCTTTTGTGACTCCAGACGCTTTCCTTCAGTACACTGTGATGCCGTTTGGCATGCGTAATGCGCCAGCAACTTTTCAGCGGCTGGTGAATATTGTGTTGTCTGGTCTTTCTGGTTGTGAGGCATATTTGGACGACATTGTTGTGTATTCTGGGTCCTGGGACGAGCACATTCAGCAGCTGTATTCTGTGTTTGGGCGTTTGCGTGACGCCAATCTTACTTTAAACCTTGATAAGTGCGAGTTTGGCCAGGCGACAGTGACCTATTTGGGCAAAGTGGTTGGTCGGGGCCAAGTCAGGCCGGTGCACTCCAAGGTGGAGGCTATTCTTTCTTTCCCTGTCCCTCGTTCACGGCGGGAATTGCGCCGGTTTCTGGGGATGGCGGGCTACTACCGTAGTTTTTGTAAGAACTTTTCTGCGGTAGCTGCTTCCCTCACTGACTTGTTGAGCCCGAAGGTGTGTTTTCGCTGGACTGAGGGCTGTCAGCTTGCTTTTGACTGTATTAAGGCTTTGTTGACTACGGCCCCAGTCCTGTCTGCCCCTGTGTTTGATCGTCCATTTAAACTGTCTGTTGATGCCAGTGATGCGGGTGCGGGTGCTGTTCTGCTTCAGGAGGGGGGGGACGGGGTTGAACATCCCGTCTCTTACTTCTCCAAGAAGTTCAACAAACACCAGCGCGTGTACTCTACTATTGAGAAGGAGGCATTGGCCTTGGTCCTGGCGCTGAGCCACTTTGAAGTTTATGTGGGTTCCGCGAGTTCGCCAACTGTTGTGTATACGGACCACAATCCTTTAGTTTTTGTGAATCAGATGCGGAACACTAACCAGAGGTTAATGCGCTGGGCGCTCTTCCTGCAGTCCTTTAACGTGGTCATTCGGCATGTGAAGGGGCGGGACAACGTCCTGGCCGACACGTTGTCACGGTGTTAGGTCTTGTGAATGTGTTGTTTTTTTTTCCTTCCTCCCTGGTCTTCACGTTTGCCCCCGGCTATTCACAAGCTCTGGGTGGGGGTGTTACGTGTGGCCAGGAGGTGGGGCTCTGTGTGAGAATGTGTGTGTGTTTGTGCCTCTCTCCACCTTTCTCTCTCTCTCCACGCAGCCAGTCCTCAGGTGAGACTCATCACCTCGTCAGCTGGAGCTGACTTAAGGAGGCTGTGAATTTCTTTCTCGCTCTCTATTCTTCCATGCAGGTGAACGGGTGAGGAGACCGAGGCTCCGGTTTCCCCCATGCCGGAAGTCCTTTTGAGCTTTTGTTATGTTGGTAGTTGGTTCGGGGGTTCCCGGTAGTCCTGTTTTCGGATAACCTTTTTCTTTCATTTAGGTAGTGGGTTATTTAGGCAGACTTAGTTCGGGGGTGAACACTGACTTCGACGGCCGATGGCTGGCTCAGTGTTCCCCTCTCTTTTGTTTGTTTCGGCCGGGAACCTCCAACCCTTTTGGTTTGTTGCCTTTCTAAATATTTGTTTGTTTCAACCAATAAACATTTGTTATTATTTAGTGGCAACAGTTGTTTCTGATTCTTTATTTGATGTGTTCCGGGCCTCACGAGCCATTTCTTATAGGTCCGTAACATCTTCTTCTTGTTCTTCTTCTCCTTTTCCTCTTACACGATTTTTGAAAAAAACACCTAACGAAGCAGCGACTAAAGCTGAACCATTTCTCTTCATTATTCCAGGTCCATACAGTCTAATCTGTCTTTGAGTTTCCCAGAGGTGGAAATAACCTTTCCAATCCAAACTGCAGCCCCCCCCCCCCCCCCCCGTTCTTTTCTCAGGCTAACAACCAACCTCATCAAGAACTAATAAAGTGTTTCAGGTCTTTTCCCACCTGTGCTCGGCCTAATGTGCTTTTACCTCGCAGCTGAAAAGCTTTTCTCCTTCGCTGCTCCGCTCTCAT
>NC_084956.1:2136789-2316789 GCF_949316205.1 Platichthys flesus
AAATTCAAAAGGCCGAACAACTTGCCGATTGGTGCCAGATGTTCCGAGCGTCACATTCACACAACGACATCCTCTCCTCCTCATCTCCGTTCCCCTTTCTCCCCTTTCTCCCTTTTCTTATTAGCTAATTTCTCCCGTTTCCTCCTTTTTCTCCCTCATCTGCTCTTTTATTTGACTCGTCAACTTTTACACCAGCTCGCTCGCCCCTCCTCTCCCCATCGCTCCGTTTCTCCCCCCATCCTTTCATTCATCTTTACTCCTTTTAAAACTCTCTCTTTCTTTCTCTCCTCGACACAACGAACCCCCCTTTATCTCCTCCACCCTTTATTTGTTTGTATGTTCATACAGCATCTTCTCTTCCTCTCCTTTCTCTTGGCGTTCCACTTCCCTCCTCTTCTTCGTCCTTTCACTCTCACGACAGATTCATTCTCAATTATTTCCGAATCAACTGGATTAGACAGATTTTGATTTGTAAAGATCTTCATCCTTCCCTTCCACTCTGTGTCTCCCCGTCTCTTTCCTGTCATTCACTTTCATTCTCTGGTCTTTTCCTGTTCACATTGTATTCACGCAGCCTCCCAGTCGCTTTCTCCTTTCTCACTCAAATTTGATGGCATGTATCTTTATTTACCATCTGCACCCTCCATTTCACTGTTTGTCTCATTTCCTCCGCCTTTTTTTACATCATCTCTTTCGTTCCTTCCCCCTCCTCCTCCTCCTCCTCCTCCTCCTCCTCCTCCTCCTCCTCCTCCTCCTCCACCTCCTCCTCCCTCCCTGTCATTCATTCTGGGAGGCCCATTGATTCTCCACTGAGGCCTTTTCTCCCCCCTCTCTCAGCTGTCGGAGGGAGATGGGATCTTCTGATGTCCCCACCATGATAAACAAATTCATTTTTTTTGTTCTACCGCAGAAGTCTCTGGAATAAAGAGCACACTCCCTCAAAAACGTAAATGTGAACCAGATGGGCGAGGGAGAGGGAGAGAGAGGATCGGGAAAGGGAGACGGGGAAGAGGAGCAGGCCTCTGATTTGAACACCTCCTCATTTTTGAACATCTCCTGAGGTTTCCAATCTTCTCTGACCGTCCTGTTTTGCATGTTTTCCTCCTTCCATACATTGTTCTCTCCTTTCATGTCTGCGTCTCCACCTCTGTTCTAATCATTCACTCCATTAAATCGCAGCGACTCCACGAGCAGCAGTATCTCACGTTGTCTCTGAGCGTCTCTCTGGTGCAGTTCTTCACTTTGATGCATCGGCTCAAGCTGGAGGAATGAATCTGCACTCGTTTGGCACGGTTTAATTTCCTTTCATCCCTTCGTATGTTCGTCTGTATCTGATCTCAGCCCCCTTGTCTCCACTTCCTTGTTTCACTGCAACCATCCCTCCGCTCGCTCCGTGCAGTCGGCCTCCTCCGGACTTCCTCTCCATCCTTTCTTCTTCCCTCTGTCTCTCCATCCCGCCACACTTAGCACCTCAATCCGTCTACACTCAAACTCCGCCCTCGCTGCCAGCCTCCACCTTCTCTCCTGCCCAGTCCCTCCCAGTATTGATCTAGCTGTCCATGATATGTCACAGTGATTGACAGCTACTAATTGGCTTAATCCCAGCCCCGGGGGTCTTGTAGGTCTTCGGTGGATCTGGATACAGCTGTCCTATTGTCCACCAGCTGACACCGTGACCCCCGGGAGCCGGTGATAGGTGGAAGAAAGAGGAGATAGGGAGGTGGAAGATGCTTGAATTTAAAAAGACACACATCTGCTCCATCATGACCGACACACTTTTGCAGGAGGGTGTGATGACCACCACGGAGGAGGTTTACTTTTCACCCCAGTGCATTTGTTTGTGCGATGTTTGTTCGCAAACATCGAACATGGGCGAAATCCTCTTTTTCATATATATATCATTTTTAACAATGCAAGTTTTTTTGCATGTTTTCAGCCATATCCCAGGAACAATAGATCGATCTTGAGAGGAAGAAAACTGGGACTGAAGGAGAGAGTGAGATCAATTTGGTGCAGCTGGATTGGATTTAATGGGACTGTTGTAGGAATGCACTGAGAATCATCCTAGTTTGTTTATTGGTTTATTTATAAAGCAGGATTATGCAAAACCACTACTACCACTAAAATTACTATTACTACTGTTCCTACTACTACTACTACTGAACTGATTTCCACAAAGTTTGGTGGAAATATCAGACAGAAAAACCCATTAATATTAAGACTGGACAAGACGACACATCCTGGATTTTTTCATCACTTTCTTCCCACGGAATAATTCATGGGTCTTGATGAGTGGCTGGATGGAGTTTGAGGCGGCTTGGCGGTGGAATGTGAAGTTCCCTTTCTCCCTTTTGTGATGATCTACCTGCTTGCCAAAAGTTTCAGATGACGGTGAGGGGGATGGAGGACAGAGAGTGGAACAGTTGGCGGGAGATCACTGGGATGTTGGCAGCAGGTTGTCCTCAAGTGGACGGGAGAGGAAGGGAGAGGGTGACCCGCGAGTCGAAAGAAGCGCCCCTAAGCAGACCCAGATTAGCTCTGCTCTATTGAGGAGGCAAGGGGCAGAACACAAGGTCTTAGAGGATGCCACTAAGCCTTTTAAGACCACCCTCCCTTCAGCTTGAGATGTACACCCCCCCCCCCCCACACACACACATAGACACACACAGACACACACACTCCAAACCCATTTATCCAGTTACTGACACACAGCGTTTACATTCACATTAGCCCGGGGAGACCTCGCTGCCCAAACATTCAGGCTCGACGGAAGGTCGTGATCTGCTCGGAGAGAAGTCATTAGTCGTTTTACGGCTCTGAAGCAGTTTTTATTCATAATGATAAAGTGCAATGGCGGGTTTTATTCCGAAAGCTGCCGGTGGGTCATCAAACGTTTAACTCCTTTGTAAGTTAAGGCCTCAGGACAGCTAATAACTTCATTCATATTTCATACAGGGATCCCCGCTCTCATGACAGCTGCTCACTGTTGGACGTCGCAACATGGAGCAGAATATCAAATTCAGAAAACTAGGAGATATGATATTTTTTAAAAGGACATTTATTTAATTTCTGATTCCAAACAGGGAGATTCAATGTGTTTTGCTTTGCTGTGGATTTGGCTCTGGATCGATTTTACCTTTTAAACATATGTCTTATGACTTCATGTGAATAAAAAGCCTCATGTCAACTTGGTGTTGATCCGCCTGTGACGTCTGGGGCTGGAACATAAACCATTTTAAAACAGGGACAGATTTCTTTTTTCTTTTGATTCATTATTTTGGAATGGACACAGGGAAGATGAATGAGTTATGGTGAATTGAAGGGAACGGGATCAGCCATGGAGCTCAGAGGGAGGAATTGATCAGCGATGTTGCGGACCATTACACCCCCCATGCATGTGTAATGACCCTAATTACCACGTCCAATTTGCCCCCCCGTCTCCCACCCCTCACCCAACAAGCACTCCCCTCTGTGACAACCCGGAGGACACAAGGGTCATTGTGCCGAAACATCCTCCCCTGGAAAACGATCCCCTCGGCTGTTTCCCCCTTCACCCGCGCCTCCCTCCCCATTTTTTTGTTTTCCCAAACCGATGCATGGACGCGCAGGATGCTTGATAATACCCCCCCCCCCCCCCCCCCCCCCATCCCGTCTTTTCTACCCCCACCTTCTTGTTGAAACCAAGTCCCCTCCCGTCTTTCTCCAGGTTGCCACAGAGAGCCCTTTGTTAGGCCGGGCTGCGATCCCATACTCCAGTGGGCCTCCTCTGTTGGCTCTGGAACCTCCTCCCCGGACCATAACCCACATATGAATCACATTCATCAGCCGAACTGCGAAAGTAGCTCAGCGTCTTTAAATCGGAGGCATGTTTGTCTAATGAAAACCATCTGGAGACTATTCGCCCTGGTTCCTTTAAGAAAAAGAAATCTGATTGATGACTAAATGTTTGTAGTGCTGCCAAAACTCAGGAGTAAAACAATAATTTTTAAACGGGATGGAAATATTTTTTTACTGTTCTTTTATATATGGGAAGGAAATTGGGCTCTGGAAATAATTTATCCTTCGTGACATTGGGAGCTGCGCAGAATCCTTGAGGCTTCAAAATACCTTCTTTTTGAAAACTTGCAGTGCAGAAGGTTTAAAAAATGTAATAAAAAAAGGAGAATCACAACAGTGAAGTGTCCTCAAGCAGCTGAGCCTGCTCCTCCACCATTTAGTGTAGGTTTCTCTGAATAAAGGCATCAGATAAATACTGTATTATAAGTACCAAATAGAAATCCTCATAAATAAGAGTTGCTCTCACCTCTAACTGTCACGGCGAGCTGGCTCTTTGATATATTCCTTTTCATCTGCAGAGTGAAACCTGGCGACACGCGACTCCTCTCCTCTCCTCTCCTTACCGCTCTTAATGATTTGTGCGTTTTCCTCTTTGAATAGAATATTAGCATTCTCTCCCCGTGAATAAAACATAAGGACTACTTTCATATACATATAGAAAAGGTCAAAACTGCTGTCTAGACAAGTGGGGATCTATTTATCTCTTTGCTCGACTGCAGCCACACATGCGCTGTTATTTCAGTTTATCACAGATAAACCCCTATCTGTCTAAATTCAGCCCAACACACACACACACACACAGACACACAAACACACAGCCCGGGGTGACCTTACATATGCAACCTTTAGGTGCCACGGACACATGTGGACATCCAGCCTCAAACGTCTGTTATATGATGTCCTGGTGATGTTCTCACGTGCACGGCCACGCGCACGCAAACCCACATATTACACGCTGACCTTGCGTGGTCAGCTTTAGCCCTCGTATGTGAACACGCCCACATTGGACGGCGCTGCACACACACACACACACACACAGACACACACACACATGCACGGTGACCTTGTTTGTTCAACCTTGCCACCAGAATATAAACAATGTCAGCGGCTCTCCTGACATCACAGTGGGGATGAAACCGCGGCTGTGACACATTGTGATGTCACTCCACATACACACTGAAAACACACACTGTTTATGAAAATGGCTCAAAGCGAATCGCTGCTTCACTGGATTTAAAAATAACTCCCAGTGGATTATCTGAGCACATTTCAAAGAAACTGCAAAAACAACCTCCGAGTGTTGTGTAGTGTTTATCCATGTACGATATCATAAGCTGCCTATATGTATTGATGAGCTCTGTAGAATAGTAACGTCTCGATTTTAAAATAGTTTAAATTATGTTAAAAAGGAAAATGAAGGCTGTCGGATGAATTCACAGAACATCGGCCTCAGATACCGAGGGGTCTCGGTTTAAAGGGCAAAGCTTGTTTCATTCTCTTTTAAGTTTAAGGTGTTAATTATATTTCACACGTGGATGAATGGCAGTGTCAGGAGAAGTGTCAGTGACCGGACAGCGACGGATCGGCCTTGTTTCACAGTCTCCCCCCCCCCCCTATATATAGCGCCATGGCCTTTTATAGTGAAATCACAATTAGCAGGTCCTGAAGGAGGCTCTATCTGTCACTCACTGCTTCTCCTCTCACTGCAAAGGTCAGGGCAGTCACAGCTGCAAGTGAGACCTGAAGAGACGGAGGGAGATAAACACAGAGGGAGGACGAGAGATGGAGAAGATGCACCGATAAAAGAGAGAGAGAGAGAGAGGGGCGAGAAACGAGCTGATTCACCGAGAGGACGGACGACAGACTAACACAGAGGGAGGGAGTTGGTTTTATGTAAGAGCCGCTGGAGAAGTCTCTGAGTCATGTTGGGGGGATTTAAGCTCAGAGCCGTCTGCATGGGAAACGTGAAATTAATACCGTCCAATGAGGAGGCAGCAGTCATATTCCATCATATTACACCACTATAAGTGTCACGGCCAACGGGGCATGGATGGAGGGAGACGGAGGGAGAGAAAGAAGGAGGGGGTGAGAAATGGGGAGGAAGATGGGGAAAAAAGCATCAGAGAGCGATAAACAGAAGGAAAGAAAGAGGGAGTGTGGGCGTGATAACGGGGGAGAGAGAGAGAGAGAGAGAGAGAGCGACAGGAGAGGAGAAATAAACACAAACACACACACGGAGAAACAAACACAAAGAGACAGAGGGAGGCCAGTGGGGGGGTTATTATGGTAAAGAGGTCAAGCTTGCAGAGATGCTCACTCTGGTAGAAAAGAAAACAGTGTTTTGTGTGTGAATTGTGTGTGTCAGTGTCCTGTGTGCGACGTCCCCCCCCTCATCCCAGTGAACCATCCTCTGCCACTACTCTCTCTGACAGATGTTATATCATTCTTCAGGGGGTTCTGAGCTGAATCCACACGAGCACGAGAGGCTGTTTAATCTAGTAAACCTTTAAATTAATTATAACATCACGTTGTATGTTTATCTGTAATCTGTAAATCCTTCGGTTCGTCCGTGTCGAGTCGTCGTGTTTATTTCGGGAACTTTTCAGGCTGAGGAGCTGCGTTCGGCACAATGTGGATAAATATAGAGGAGAAGAGATGAAGGGGTCAGGAGGAGAAAAGAGGAGGAGCGAGGATAGAGGAGGGAAGGGAAGGGAGGAGAGTGAAGTGGGGAGAAGGAATGAGGGAGAGAGAGAGAGAGAGAGACAGGGGAGGATGGGAACCACTAGATAAATCCCAGTGTGATCAAAGCGTTGCTCTGACATCAAGAGCGGCGGCAGCTCGCTGACTGGTTGAATCACACTTTGAAACCGACGTGTGGCTGAGGAGCCTCTTCACATATTTATCTGAATTATACAGACACACACACACACACACACAGGATCAAATACGTTTGTTAAAATGCAAACACACGAGAGGCTGCCTCCGGTGGATAACACGGGGAACACGTCCCCACGAAGGAGGGAGTCGCTGTGGGACGCAAACTGAGAGGGAGAAACCAAAATGAGGAGATCTGGTTTCCATGATCGATGTTACCAACTTGCCCCGCCCCTTTTAGCTGTAGCCTATCAGCAGATCGGAAGCCACGACACGAGAACGTCGATAACGCGACTTCACACTATCTGTGCAGAAAGACATCGTTCACATTTGAGATATTTCGGCCTGATTTCTGGATACTAAGAGGAAACCATCTTGAATTACAATCATAGGGTCACATCCCATTACCTTACATCCACCTCCACCATATAGAACCAACAACAAATAGGAGAAGGAGCTTCGACTTCTCACAGTCGGGCTGGGACAAAGTTCTCGGGACAAACAACCGTTGTCTTGAGAAACTTGAGAAATCGGTGGACATAAAAAAATATCTCACACGGAACCAGTTCATCTGTGAAACCAGTTGAAATCAATAACAACCATAAGTCTTCAGTCTCCACGGAGAGAGGCAGAGAGAACAGAGAACCTCCTCCAGGAAGAAGGAACACAGAGACTTCTTATGAATTCTTATAATATGAATAAGAAGTCGCTCACTTCCTGCGAGGACGTTTATTTAAGTCGGTGCCAGAGCCCCTCTCCTCCCGGGGACACCAGACGCACACACATCAGAACCGAGCGCTCTGCCCTCCAGCTGAATGGTCGGGGCTCTTCCTTCTGCGGCTATTTCTTTCCCCTGTCGTCAGATTTGATGTGTCACTTGCCGGTTAGAATAAACTGAGGCGAAGCTAAAGGAGAATGTGCCGTGAGGGATGAATTGATAGATGTCGTGGAGCAGGTGGAGGTCGTGGTGGAGACCTGGTTTCAGTTTAACTCTCTGTCAGGCCCAGTCCTCTGTCTAACCCCGCTCCTAATCAGATAAGCTCCGTGCAGCATTTGCTGTTTTGGCTGACCACTGAGGACTCTGTGTGTGTGTCTGTTTGTGTGTGTGTGTGTGTGTGTGTGTGTGTGTCTGTTAGTGTGCGCTCAGCTTGAGACACACTGTTCAACTTCAGTTTCCAGAATCTCCGGTTGAGTTGCTCAGCACGTGCATGTGCTGCAAAGCAAATTCTGTTTACAGGAGATACACACAAACACACACACACACACACACACACACACACACACTCACACACACGGTAACACAAAAACCTGAATGCAATCGTATGCACACAACTCAAACAGACACACACATTCGCACTGTGAGCCTTGAGGCCACAGCCACAGAGTTCACCTTTATAAATGTGTTCCATCAGCAAAATTAACCCCCTGCAATTAACATAACCATGTTAATTATGGTAATCGACCCCACTGTCTGCTTATACATACATGTGTGTGTGTGTACGTACATGTGTGTGTGTGTGTGTGTGGGAGGGGGGGGGGCACTGGGGAGAATGAATGGAGGGAGCAACAGAAGGGGTGAAGGTGAAATCAGAGAAAGTTGATTAGTTGATGGACGAAGAATAAATCTAAATATTGATATTTGGTAAATCAGTTCCGAACTCTTCTGTCTCCAAAGTCGTGTTGGTTGTTATTCATTCTCTGTTTTTAATGATTTCCATAAACTTAATGAGCTGCTTGACTTGACAATGATCATCAGAAGGTTTATCGATAGTCCAATTAATCTTCACTTGACGTTCTAATGCGAATCCGAGAGGAAGAGGGCGTCAGGAGAGAGGAAGTGAGGTGGGACGGACGTGATTGACCGCGTTACTGGTGGCTCCACGGAGGAGAATAAACACACACACAGACACACACAGACACACACACGCACACTGTTAATTATTATCCTGTATAATGAGAAGCAAATGAGTCATTAAATCTCTCCTTGACCCGCGCGACGCAGCGACCAGCCTCTGTTTCCTGTTTCCTTTCTTTCTCACCGACTCGTCCACACTTCAGACGGAATCTGTCAAACACGAAGCCTTTTCAGCCGTGGATTATTAATGACTGTGGATTATTAATTACTGTGGATTATTAATCACCATCAAAGAGCCAATCCTCACCGAGCGGCGATCTGGAGCATTTCTCTTTTACGCCAAACTCGTGGAAGAAGGTAGAAGAGGAGAAAGGCCCAGTGAAATTCATATGAGAGCTGAACTTAGTTCTTGACCTTCATCTCAAAGCCCTCGTCTTCCTCCTCCTCCTTCCCTGTGTCTCACTGTCTCCCGGCTGAACAGTGTCCACCAAAGCAGAAATGCAGTTCAAATTGGCTGCCGGAGAACAACCTTTCTTTTCTTCCTCTCGTGTGGCCGGTGTCATGAGACCAGGAACCACCTGACTGCACCTAACGACTGTCACAGAGAACAAATTACAGTGGATTACACAGAGATGCTCCATCACACACACACAGACACACACACACACACACAAGACGTTTGGTTCCACTCATGCAAACATGCACCGGTGGCTTAGACACACACACAGCTCGGTGTTCAGATCAATATCGTTCTCTATCTGGAGCAATCCATTCTCATTCCAATCCGATCGATGCCCCTGTCAACACTGTGTTCTGATCATCGATATTAAAATCAATCAAATCGCCCATTAATCCTGAAGTCGCATCGACCCAGACTCCGTCGGGATCACAGCTGCACACCGCGGCCTCATTGTCTGAACAGGAAACCACGAGGCCGGAGCCGCACCCCCCCTCGCCGGCTCGTGAAGAGAAGGTCACGAGGACCGAGGAGCGGAGTTCAGCGACTCCAGGAGAACAACTCACGAAGCTTCCGTGTAGAAATGACAAACACGCTTCAGCTGCAGCGTCTGGAGTCGTGTTCCCAGGACGAGGAGGTTTACCAGTCTCCTGGTTAATTGATGCTGGTGTGTTTTTTTGTGCAACCACACATGGTTTGTGTTGAATGGTTTCAACATGTTCCCTGGAGCTTCTCGTGCCACTGTTTCCTGTCTCCACGTCCTCAAAGTGCCTCCATCCAGTTTGAGCCTGGCACAAGTTTAAATGGCTTCAAGGTGACTTTGCTCTTCAAATAACGAGAACACGCGACTCGTCCGTGGAGCTCGATGCTGCCGCCGCTTTGTGTCTTTGTCCTTTTTGTCGGGGGCTGCAGGGATTAGATTCAGTCTCATCTTGTGTTTGGCTGAGGGCAGAGAATCACCCTCGACAGATGTTGGTCTGAAGAAACTGCTTAAATCGGCAGTTTCCAGGTTTTGTTTGGATTGAGACGCTTTTCAGCTGTCAAATTATTTAAAGGGAAATAAAATCAAGAAACGTCTAAAGCTTAGCAGACAGAAGGAAAACTTAAAAGTGTCCAAAATGACCTGACTGCATGTTTTATCTGTTAAAGGCCTGTTTCTTTATGTGTGGAAGTTGGCAGGTAACTTGACTTCTCGGGTTCCTGCACCGTAACTTTTAGTGTCACTGGAATGTAGAAACACTCGAGGACTAATTGAAACCACATGAGCACGAGGAAGGAGACAAGAAAAACACGCTGACCCGATACTCGAAGGGGAAAACGGTGAACAGCAGCAAACGACCTGCCCCCCCGTGAGGTCACCCCCTCGTTAAACAGAGACAAATCAGCCACTGTCTCTCTCCCTCTCGAGGGCGAGTTAAGGGACGAGAGGTCAAAAACACTAATTACTGGCTACGTCATTTAATCTGGCGGGGACCGGAGATTAGAGTTATAATCCCATCACGCTGCCCCGGGACGTTATGAATCAATCCACCTGGCTTCACGGGACGTGGTCTTGAATTGACAGGGGGACGAGGACGGAGGGAGGACAGAGACGAGACGTGTAAAGAAAGAGAGAAAGAAAGTCTGAGGTTCAAGTCGTGTTTTAATCTGACTTCACTTTCCAGCGCACCTGTGGACCGAGAGACGAGAGGGAAGCTAAACAAAACAGAAGAGCCGAGTCAATTCCCTCCCCCCCCGCCCTCGATGTCGCCTGCTTCTTAACCACCGCTCTCCATTTTCTTTCTGTTACCCCCCCCCCCCCCCCCTTCCCTCCCTCTCTCCCTCGCTCCCTCTCTCTCATTCTCTCTTTCTCCAGGAGGGAATGCAAATCTGAAGGTAACAGAAGCCAGTCACAGTGGACATGCTTATGCAAGGACTAGACGTGTGTGTGTGTGTGTGTGTGTGTGTGTGTGTGTGTGTGTGTGTGTGTGTGTGTGTTTGTGTGTGTGTGTGTGTGTGTGTGTGTGTTTGGGGCATGCAGATTGAATCCTGCATCCCCGGGGAGCCTAACTACCTCTCCAACTCTCTTGACTGGCTCCTTCAGAGAGAGATTTAGAGAGAGAGAGAGAAGGGGGGGTAAGTAAAAACAGAGATTGGGAAAAGAATTAGAAAGAGGAGAGGAGGAGAAGAGGAGGAGGAGAGGAAGAGGAGAGGAGAGGAGGAGGAGAAGAGGTTGTCTGTGCAGCAGCAGCAAAGCCCAACAGCTCCCTCTGTCGTCACCTGGAGAAGCTGGAGCTCTTCTCTCCTCCTCTCCGGCTCTTCTCTTCTCTCCTCCTCTCCGGCTCTTCTCTTCTCTCCTCCTCTCCGGCTCTTCTCTTCTCTCGCTCCTGTTTGAAGTCTGACCTCCTGCAGGCCGCTCGCTTCCCTTCTCCTCTTTCAAAAGAAGCTAGTTTACAATACCGCCACTCGAAAGCACGAGCAGCTGGTGCCTGATTAAATATGAATATGACGATTAGAGTGCAATAAATGAATCCCTTTATCTCGCCGCCTCCCGGTGAGCGACGTCAGCACTGTTTGGAGTCACTTTGCCTTTAAAGTCCGGCCAGCGGTTTATTCATATTTTTTTCTTAAATGCAATCCTGCACATTTGGAGCTTGTGGAACCGTCGTGCAATCTTTAACTGGAGGCTCTGGGCCAGTGCAGGTCAGATAGAAACCATATAAACCCTCACCTGCATGAAGAGGAGGACGGAGATGAAGGTTCAAGCGACTGAAATCAATCTGAAGACGTTAATCTGCAGCTCAGACGCTTATGAAACATCAGAATGACTCTACACGCTGTTGTCGTCACAAACACGAGCTGTAACTTGAACTCCGTGTGCGTCTTAACTTCAACGCGCGGCAAACGCTGGCCCAGTTGTGTCTTTTCAACGTCGCCCGGAGGGACACACACATTTCTCTCTGTTCCACACACATTTAATTATATCTTTAACAACACTGTGAGGACGACAGCCACCGAGCACAAACGTCTCCGCTGCCAGCTCCTTGAAAAAACAACGAATATGACGCCCCCCCCCCCCCCCCCCCCTTCATCTGTCAACCATGCAGGTTTTGTGTGTTTGCAGCTCAACCACAATAGCACAAAGAACATACTGGTGCGAGGGGGATTCTGTGTGTGTGTGTCTCCAGTTTTTTTTTAAACACACAATCACTTTTTCCTTTTCCCAGACATGGAACCCGCACTCTGTTCTTTATTTTTTTGTGTTGCCGGTGAAGTGAAGAGGGAGAGTGTCGGCTCTGAGATGGCAAAGTGAAGACAGGCAGTTCTCATTTCAACTCAGACAAACAAGTGTGAAGAGAATGAGATATACTGTGCTGATGGAAGTCATGCTGTCCTCCTCAAATCCTGATAGGAGTCGAGCCCTTTCCTCCCGTCCGCCCTGATGCTTCTCCTCTCTGCTCAGCACAGCCTCCCCCCCCCCCCCCCTTCCTTCTCTCTCCCTTCATCATTGCATTTCTGTGACTGACACAGGGAATAAAAGCAAATATCCAAAACGCACAAACAGGAAACACTTGTGGTGTCTTTTCAAGCCACTGAACCACAAAATCTTCTAAAAACAGAAAAGTAAGGGTGACTTGTGTTTCTTCTCTGCACTGTCGCCTGGCCTCTAAGCTAATTAGTGAAATGCAAGGGGCCCAACGTGCACAGTGAAGTGACCACACACAAGAACCACAACAACATTGTTGCTACACTGCAGAAAAATGTGTCTCGAGCCTTTTTTCCTCCTGTGAGAATGTAAGACCAGAAGTTTTCTTTTCCTTCTCACAAACTGGAGCCGGAGCCTCTGAGAGGATCGTTTTGTACTCGGCTTTGTTCTCTCACCTCAAGAAACAAGAGGAGCAGCGAACCAGCCGAGCCCGAGCTCATATCAGAACTCCCCATCGGGTAAAAACACAACAGCAGCAAATGATTTTCTCAATAGCTCCCTCAAGACTGGAGAAGCACAGGGAGGGATGGAGAGGAAGAGGAGGGAGAGAGGAAGAGAGTCAGAGAAAGAGAGAGGGGTGTGGGTGAGGATGAAATGCAAAACGGGGAGAGGGAGGAAGACGAGCTGGGGGGGGGGGGGATTGCGCAACAGTGTGGGGGAGAGAGGTGGCGAGTGAGAGGGAGAGATTATTGCCTGCTTGAGAGCAGCAATCTTGAGCTGTGCCATGAATACCAAAGACTGAGCAGCTCCACAGTCAACGCCTCGCTCTCTCTCTCTCTCTCTCTCTCTCTCTCTCTCTCTCTCTCTCTCTCTCTCTCTCTCTCTCTCCCCCCCCCCCCCCATTGGAAACGCAGCGGAATTGCAGCTGCCCAAACTAATATCTCACTTACAGGCTCCTCTCCGGCTCAGAGCTCCATCCACACGCACACACGCCAATTATCAGCATCACACCAGCAGTGCGCGCGTTTACAGTGGATTTCAGCAGATGCTCGTGCAACAATTATAACATACCTAATGTGGCCCCCCCGTAGGGGACGATACGCAAAGCGCACGCTCTTAATTGAGTGCAGAATGAGCCCAGAGGCAAGTGTGCGTGCTGTGTGCATATTTCATGCAGGTTCACGGGCACTGGCGCACTCGCAAAGGGCAAGGACGCAGCTCCGGTTGAAGTATTCAAATGGACTGAATACTAAACCGTATGTGTGGAGTCTGTAGGGGATTCGCGTTTGGAGATCTGAGATCCACAAAGCGAGACTGAGGAGAGAGGGGTCCACGTGATGGACGAGGGAAGGACACAAGACTGGGAGAGAAAGGAAAGAAAGAGAGATAGATGAGACGTGGCTGGTCGTTTGGGCTGTGGAGCAGAATTTATGGACTCGACGGGAGATGGAGAATGCGTAAAATCGATGTCTGGCACCGACAGGGCTAAATAAATGCAAATAAATCTCCTGCTCCACAAAGTAACTTGTGTTAATTCCGTGTGGCTTCATTGGCTGAATGTGTGGATTCCACGGATGAAGGGATTCGACCGTTAACCTTCCGCACACATGCGTTCAGAGGCTGATCCAAAAGTTGTGCGTCGCCGTTACGCGGAGGCACGGAGACGCTGCGAAACCGGAGCCTGCACCGAGATGTGCCACCATACGTGGCCAGACACACACATATACACACACGGTCAGACGCGCACGGACCCAGCACTCCATACCATAACATCGCCAGTATCCAGACACACAGTGAATAACACTGACTGCGTTATATGGGGAGAAAACCGCAGAAATCCAACCGTCATCCTGCGGCTCCAGGGAGCACAGACAGTCCGCTTGTGTTACCAGCGAGCAACACAACAGACACACACCACGCAGGTCTCAGGATCTGGTGACAGACGCTGGTGCGCAACGGCTCCGAGGGGGATTCGCACCTTTTACTCCTTATTTACTCAAACATCCTCTGACTGGGAACTTTTTAAAGGCTGTGTGCGCAGGGGGAGCTGTGCGTGCAGCGGACTGCGGGATGCATTCATCCTAACTGGAACCCCCATCATCCCCAGCACCACCAGCACCAGCAGCACCAGCACCATCCCCGAGAACCGAGACACTTCCCCCCCCGCTCTCCCCCGTGCCTGCTCCGCGGAGCCTCCGCAGAGAGCGAGAGGGGCGCACGGAGAGAAACAGACCCGAGGAAGAGGGAGGATGGACGGAGCAGAAATCCTAAAGTGGACCGGTCCTTACCTTGGAAGTGAGGAGCTCCGTGCGCAGCCAAGGAAATGTCCCTCCCCAAATTCATACAAGCCAGTGGAAAACGTTCACTTCTTCCAAGTAGTATCGCTTCTCACATGAGGTGTCCAACACATCCACTGATGGAAAACCCAGTTCCTCTCTGCGTGCGCGCGCCTGGAGGAGAAGAGGCAATAAAAAGTCGGTTCTCCTCGGAGCGTGAAATGTTCTGTTATCCGCTGGAGAGCACAGGCAGAATAAAAAAAAAACACCAAACCAATAAAAAACACAAGAGCGCGTCTGGGCTCCGAGATGAAGAGGAGGTGAGGAGGAGGAAGAGGAGGAGGTGGTTGAGGAGGAGGTGGGTGTCGGGAGAGAAGAGAGGGGAATCACCGTAGCATTCCTGCCCTCCTTCGGGTATCAAATCCGGTTGAGTCGCTCTGCGCCGTTTATCCGTCCTCCCTCCAAGAGCCTCGGAAACGGTGTGAGGGAAGAAGTGAGGCAGGGATGGACGTGCGCTCAGCGGCAGGGAGAGAGAGAGGGGGGAGAGAGAGAGGGAGAGAGGGAGAGAGGGAGGGGAGAGAGGTAGGGAGGGAGGGGAGAGAGATGTCGCTGCCGATGGAGGGCGTTGGAAACTAGAGTAACCCTCTCCTCTCACTTTCTCTCCTCTCTGCTTGCTTACAGGTAGAATCATTATGATTTCATTATGGTAATATTCTGCATTTTTAATATCAGGCCCATAGGAATAAGTTGTTTCACCACAGAAGACAAATAATGCAAAATGCAATATATATATTTTGTTGTTTTTCTTGCATAATTGTGATAATTAAGTAAAAGCTGCATAGGGAAATTTACAGACGCTTTTATTTAAATCCATCTGGAGTCACAGACATGATTCCGTCGGTGTCTCCGCAGGCTGCTTCATGTCAGGAATCCTGCAGGAGGGCTCGACGAGTGCAACAGTTGCTCGCTGCTCATTGGCTGAGAGCATCATCCAAACCGCTCCCAGGGCACAGTTAGACTCCCGCAGGCAGCCAATCAGAGGCGAGGAGGAGCAGGGGGGGGAGAGAGGGAGAGAGAAGTGGGAGGAGCAGCAGCTGTGGGAGACTCTTTTTCTAAGAGGTGATTGGCTGAATAAAAAAAGTCACATTTAAAATAGTGTGTGTCCCTGACCAATTAGAGAGCAAGGAAATAAAGGATTAAATTAAATAAAATGTCCCACCAGCTATTTCTTTTTAAGTCATCCAGTAATTTGATGTGTTGCTTTTTAGACATTTATCTCTTTACTCGTATCAATGAGTCTTTACAGAAAATTGGTCGACATTAATTATCCACTTTCAATCAGGGTCTGAAATACTCATGGCTCAGGCAGTAGAGTGGGTGTTCCACTCACCAGAGAGTCGGTGGTTTGATCCCTGACTCCTCCAGGATGCATGACAAAGTCTAATTTACCCCTGGGGGCTTGTGGTCAGAGATCTACACACATTCCTCGGTGACTAAACTCTGCATCTGACATTGATTCATTTTGTTTTGTGTAACCGTCACAAGACACGAGAGCCAATCAGAGGTCAGACTAATTAGAAATGATTTGCTGTAATAAACCAGGAATAGTTCAACCTTAAAAATTGAAAACCACAGACAGAAAGGAGGAGGTTTAAGTTGTATGAAGCTGAGGTTTCATAGTTAATCACAGTTTGAAAGAAGGAAGTTTGTATTTTTATGACAATACACATATTTAGATTTCACCCGTTGATTAAAGTTAATAGATTTAATAGATTTTCATATAAAATATCCTGATTTCCCTTAATGATGAGATTACTGTGACGTTCATGCAGATTGTGTTTCCCACACACGGTCTTTACTGTTTCCACTCCAGTTTACAGTGAATGGGATCTTGAATGGACCAGTAGAGCGCTGGAAATGCTGCTGGTAATAGAAAGCAGGGTAAAAAGGAGTAAAATGCAAATGACTCGCTGACTGTACGAGTCTGACACGCTGTCAATCAAGTGACAATGCACTTCTCCACCAAGTCGTCTGTGCTGGGAACGTTGGTGGAGTTTAGTGGGATGGAAGAAAAGAACAAATCTGTTTACATTCATCCACCCGGATTTCTGTCTGTAAAGAATTCAGAACATTCTGGAATCTCTCAGAAGACTTTGCAGAAAATATCTTTGCACCTTTTTTATAGAGGGAGTTAATTAATGTGTGTAGCTTAGCTTAGCATGTAGCTAGTCTTAAACACATGAATCCTACTATTCTTGTGTCCCTTATAATGTTTTATAATATTTATTGTGTCACAAAATGCATCGACATTGAGAAGTTATCAGCAAAACTACTTTCCAAATAGAATAAAAGTGTTTTTATTATTATAAATGTCTGAACTTTATCTGGTTGTTGCTGCTGCTGATAAACGAGGATGATTATCAACAGGCGCTCGGTCTCATCTTTACATTTTGTGTGGAAGTTTCAGTTATTCATCATTTTTGTTTTAATATTCTATTAATTTGAAAGGTTCAGATTGTATTTATTATATTTCATTATATTTATTAATCCTTTTAATGTTTGTTTCAGGCTTGAATTCAAAAGGTGGACCTCAGGGTCTTTCCTCCAGTGGAGAACCATAGATAATAATACATATTTTCATTGTGGCATTCAGAACATCTTCATTACTTTGGAGAGAAAATTACATAATTAGATTAAGACAAAGGGCAAGTTGTCGGATGTAATTAGAGGCCTTTCTGCACACTCGCTTGATTTCCTACACACGTTGCCTCGCTGCTCTTCTGCTTCGCTGCCACTTGCAGGATTCAGGCACGAGATTTAAAGGGTTTAAAAAGAGTTTCATGTTTCTTGATGCCAACATGCATACGCTCCTGTCTCTGTGCTGAGCGAGGAGGAAACTGTTCCGGTGAAATAACAGATATCTGCTCGACCGTGTCCCAGCAAGGTCATAGTGAAGATGCTCACCCCCCCCCCCCCCCCCCTTTTCTGGAAGAAGGTGGTACGTTCTGGTTTAATTGCCGCGCAAAGCTCGTCCATAAATAACCAGGCAGCTTGTTTGATAGTTTGTCAGAGAGCGGTCAACTGAGCTGATTAGTTGTTCTGGTCGAGACAGAAATCTACAGTTTGCTTACGTGTGATCAACGAGATGTATTTTAATCTTTTGGTTTATTTAGTGTAGTTCCCTCTGACTCCAGCTCTGAATATCCTTATTTTCGGATCCATCTCTGTAAAGATCATTGATTCCGATCACCGGCGGCTCAGGAGCATGAATTTTTAAACCCACATCATCATCCTGTCATGGCACATGTATGTAGAAGAGAGGTGAGGTCACGCCTCGCTCATGCAGCTTTAATGCCGCGGCTTCACAGTGGCTTTGTCGAGGTCACGGGTGAATCTGGAAATGAAACAGATGTGATGTCGTTGTGTTTGCTGCTGTTCAGGTTCAATTCTTTGACTTTGTAAAATAACGAGATTCAGCTTCAATAACTTTGGAATACAAGAGGAGACAGAGCAGATAGAGTTTCTCCTTTCAACCTTTTGACCTCGAGTTTGCTCCTGAAACCTTCAAGCGATCCCCGGCCCCTCGGAGGACTCCACATCTACATGCTCAGCATTAGAGGCTGGAACATTGCACATGGTGGCAGGACGTCAGTAGCACTTTGTGTGTTGTGGCCACAATGAGAGCCTGCAGTCGCACACTGTAAACATTCGGCTGAGGCAGCGGGTCTCTCCGAGGTCTGGAGTCAAAAGACGTTTTTCTTTTGTTGTACATGCTGACCCACAAACCCCAAACACAGAGGGGAGGGTATGTAAGACCATGAGCTGGGCCACCCACACGATGCACACACACACACACACACAGTATATATATATATGTGTGGACAAGAGGACGTACAAAGACACAACAATAGAAACAGAATCTCAGAATCAATGTAAAGAAACAGAGGAGAGGAAGAGAAAAGAAGAGAGAGATGTTTTCTGCTCTCCGCCTCGTGGATGTCATTGCTCACTTATAAAGTATTAACACATCTGACTGCAGGCGCACAGGCAACACACACAGGCAGCACTGTTTTAGACAGCTGTGTGTGTCTGTGTGCATGTGCATGTGTGTGTGTGTGTATGTGAGAGAGAAACATATCACCACAGCAGTCCGTCATTAGATGTATGTATGCAATATTTTTGTGTGGATTTGTTTATGTATAGAATTGAAGTGTTTAGTTAGGTTTGTGTGTGTGTGTGTGTGTGTGTCTGTGTGTGCGTAGGAAACAAATCAGCAGAGCAGTCCGTCTGTAGATGTATATGTGCAATTTTTTTGGTGTGGGTTTGTTAAAGTATAACATCGTAGTGTGTAGGCTAGGTTTGTGTGTGTGTGTGTGTGTGTGTGTGTGTGTGTCTGTGTGTGAGTGTGTGTTTGCAATAAAAAAAAAAAAATTGTGCGACCAACTTCAACAGAAATTCTTGTATCAGCAACACTAATCAATAATTTAACTATATGACATAACAGCTTATATTAATTGATGAGTTTGATTTGGGAAAAGAACAACTAATTAATTTACGTGTGTTACTTTTTAAGATCTTGGTGCAGTTGTGTGTTTGCCTGTGAGCTGTTGACGGACTGCAGCACCAGACCTGAGCCTTGTTCCCCTCCTGACGCTGTGAATGGTTTGATCCTCTGACTGAAACATGTTTGTGTGTTTTACAGCAGCTTCTAAAGTTGAACAGCTCGACTCTCCTCTGGGCATCGAACCCTTAACGTGCTCTAACTGAACTGATCCTTCTGGGACTGAACCAATTCATCAACGTGAAGCCGTCGATCTTTGTGACCTATTGATCAGGAAACACATCGGAATCCACTTGAGTGATCGGCCTCACGTCAATACTGTCATCAGGCTGTGGGTTTACGTTTGTGTTTCCCAGTTAACTCACTGGTGCAGAACCAAGCCATTTCCCCCTTGTGTCCAGAACAACGTCTTTCCAGAGACGCGCTTTTTAATGCTTTGGGTAAATTGAATATTTTAATAATATAGTAAAGTACATGAATAAAAGCACAAGCCACTGTGACGCAGAGTAGCTTATAAAACTGAACTTGTGTGCACTTGAAAATTATGAATTTTTATCTTAATCGCAAAATCATTGATGGTGTAAAAACAATTATAAAACACATTATTATTATTGGTTGCAAAGCTTTTAAAATAGAAACGGGGATTTGGAAAAATACTTGTATTGCTCCAGGAGAAAGACATTCATGTTTTGGTTTGTTCTGTGTCCCATCCACTAACATGGAGGAGGTCGGAGTTATGACTGCAGATGAAGACTCTTAGCTCCACGTTGCCGTCTTTGCTTTTCAGGAGCGTATAGTTCTTTGCATTCTATCGACTTCCTGCACCCCCCCCCCCGCGCTTGTGCACTATAAACATCCCTCGGGAGCGATGGGGAGAAAACTGTGTCTCTTTCCCTGATGTCACAGCAGGTGTCATTTTCACAGTTTGCGTTGTTGATAAAAAAAAAAACTGGTAGTTCAGTGTTTTCCCGTTAGAAAGTGTGACCGACTCCCGCGGGACACCGATAACACAACCCCAGTTTATTGAGCGACCTCAAATAATATCCTGATCTTCCCTTTTCCCCCCGTTCCTCCACCAGACAGAAGAATAAGCTCCTCCCGCCTCCTCCTCGGAGTTTAAACAATCTGTTCCACGTCGGCTCTGCTTTGATTTTCCGTGCACGCCGCAGATAGAAGCAAACTTCTCGCCCGCTTTCAAATTACATTTTCAGGATAATATACCGACTCCAGCCTTTGGTGTTTGATGTGGAGAGCAGCCAATTCATTTTAAACAAAAAAAAAAACACACACACATGCATATCGCCGTCTTCCCCCTTGTGTTGTGTTGATGTGTGGCGATGCGCCCTGAGTGGCTACGCTGGGATTATGGACGAGGCTTTTAAGGGCAGGCTTGTTTGTTTTAGCTCGAGCCTGAAGGATACCAGGGGCTTTACGGGGGATGCAAGGAGTGGGGGGGCCCATGTTTCATTTGAGGCCTTTAACCTAGTCTTATATTTCCCCCTTTCCCTCCGGCTCTGTCTATTTCTCTTATTCTACATTTGAACCCCACTGTCTCTATTCATTAAGCCTCTCTCCGTCCCACTGTGCTCACTTAATTGAGGGCTGCAGTGACCAATCAGTGGCCCGGGATTATCACACAGGCTGCTGTAATTGAATTTGGGCTGTGGGCCCAGTAACCGAGGGGGAGCTGGGGGGGGGGGGGAAACTGGGACCATCGAGGAGAGGGAGAGAACAGCACAGGGATTGGGTTTCATTGGGAGATAGAGAAACTCAGACAGCCAGAAAAACAGGGGGAAACCAAAGAAAGAGAGAAGTGATGCCAGATAGAAAAGAGGAGTAAACATCCATCCGTCTTTACCCATTCACTCCTTTTCCTCGGGATGATAACCACTCTGGACCTCACCCTGAATGAAAATGAGAAAAAGAAATGTTCTGAAATGAGAGCGAGACGGAGAGAATTAGTGAGGCGAAGATGGAGAATCAGAGAGAGAGAGAGAGAGATGTGGAGATGAAGAGAGAGAGAGAGATGTGGAGATGAAGAGAGGCGGGGGGGGGAACAGAGAGCTGCCTTGTGTACATGTTAGCGGCGAGGAGCAGAGCTGCATAGCAATCACTCGTTTGCTTCAGTCAGCGAGACAACGCTCAACATCAGCTCACCTCCTACACACCACGCGGGTTTCATCAGAGCCCGGACATGTGTGTGCGTCAGGTCGGGCAGGGGGGGGGGGCAGACTGAGTTTATACATATGAGTGATGGAGGCAAAGAGAGAGAAGAGAGAGAAGAGAGAGAAGAGAGGGAGAAGAGGCTTGTGGCTTAAACCCTCCTTTATTCAAACATGTGCACTGATTCCAGAGGGCGGAGCTGGTCGGTGAAATTAAAATATGGAGGATGTCACTGTAGTGGCCTGACAGCAACTTCTGATATTAGAAAAATATGGTAAAAAAAAAAGGGCTATAGAAGCTGAAGAAACAAGGGCAGACACTGCATTTTAGAAACCC
Organism: Platichthys flesus; assembly: GCF_949316205.1. Lineage (NCBI taxonomy): Eukaryota > Metazoa > Chordata > Actinopteri > Pleuronectiformes > Pleuronectidae > Platichthys > Platichthys flesus. The sequence goes on from NC_084956.1 coordinate 2,158,555, forward strand.
CAAAACATATGATTTAAGTTTCCACTACAGCTTCACATCCCATTTCCACTGGGCAGCAGGGCCGTGTGTTACGGATACAGGGAAACAGGGGGACATGGCTTTTACAGCCTCCAGCTGAGGAAGTCCGGGTAGAACCACGTGGATGTGACGCCTGACACATGGCTGCAGGGGCGGTGCATTACGATGGGTGATTCAGGTAACAGTGGGTTCTGATTTAGCCCACTGAAATCCTCTGAGCCTCAAGGTACAGGAAGCTGAAAGGACACCGGGGGCAGAACTCCCCTTACGAGGCCCCATGCCACTGACCTCCCTGCTGAAGGGTTTCATTTTGGAGGTTTGGTTGAAGATAGATCGTCCCCATGATGCTTTTCCTCCTGCACGGCCGTCCTCTCTAGAGAGTGAGGCTAACCCGCACACAGACGTCAGCTTGTCGGCTTGTTTGAATCAGTGTAACTTTGATCTTTGACAGTGGATGCTGCTGAGGTCAGCCTCACTCCGGGGTGAGTCTATTAGAAGTATTACCTTCAGACTTTGACACCTTCATTAGGCAGAGTTCTCAGATTGCCTCATTAAAGATCTCAAGTTTCCTTCAGGCATCGATGTTGAAATCTGAAATATTGACAAATCTTCACAGGTGAGGACATGTGGTGGTGAAGATGTCACAGTGTCTGAACACCGGTAACACGACTACTCTGGATTTACTCTGGAACACAGTGTCTTACTGGTTTGTTGCTCATTCCATTTCAATCTCATTTCAATCTTTCCCTCTCTTATCTGTGGTCGCATGTTCCTGCTGGTGAGAACCAGGCCAACGCGTCTCCACTGAACCAGCAGGAAGCCTCCCTGCAGTTTACACATGTGAATGTACAGATGTAAAGTATTTCTACCACAGCACTTTAGAGAAGGAATTATTCAAAGTGACACAGTGTGAGCCACAAGTGTTGCACAAGATTTGATGACATAAACATAAGCAACATAAAGCTCACACACACACACACACACACACACAATGCATGCCACCTCATTCTGTCCATAGCTTCATCTTCTCTTTCTCTCTTCCCTCTCTCCGTCTAACTGTCTGTGCCCTTCACCACTTTCTACACTTTCTACCTCGATTCATTCACATCAGAGCATTTCACTCTCTGATCCTCATGCAAGCTGCTTATTTCGAGCTTTTTAACGCTTTTGTCTAAACTTGACGCAAACATTTTCCAGTTTGAGCGAGTCCCACTTGCCAGCTCTTGAAACCGGCTGATACTCGTCACGTCCTTGGAACTCGACGGAGAGAACTTGGCAGGGCTTTGCCAAACAGACCTTGGTGAATGGACCTTGGTGTTGATGTTGTGCTCGCTGCACACAACACATTCATTACAACTTCTCTGCTGCACTCACAGAACGTCTGATTTGAATCCAAACAGGGAATCAAATCTGCTCAATCTCATCTCTGTCATCGCAGAATGTGATAAAACACACAACAGGGGACATGTGGCAAATGTTGTTTCACCCCCTTTTTTAACCTGGATAAGAAAAAACAACACAAACAGCCGCTAACTAACATCTGGTTTGTGTCGAGTGTGAAAGAGGCTGCAACAGCATTAATTCACAGATAGATAGATAGATAGATAGATAGATGGATGGATGGATGGATGGTTGGATGGATGGATGGATGGATGGATGGATGGATGGATAGATAGATAGATAGATGGATGGATGGATGGTTGGATGGATGGATGGATGGATAGATAGATAGATAGATAGATAGATAGATAGATAGATAGATAGATAGATAGATAGATAGATAGATGGATGGATGGATGGATGGATGGATGGATGGATTGATGGATGGATGGATGGATGGATGGATGGATGGATGGATGGATGGATGGATGGATGGATAGATGGATAGATAGATAGATTGATACATAGATAGATAGATAGATAGATAGATAGATAGATAGATAGATAGATAGATAGATAGATAGATAGATAGATAGATAGATAGATAGATAGATAGATAGATAGATAGATAGATAGATAGATAGATAGATAGATAGATACATAGATACATAGATACATAGATGGATAGATGGATAGATAGATAGAGGGATGGCTGGATGGATGGATGGATGGATAAAAAGAGAGAGAGATGGCTGGATGGATGGATGGATGGATAGATAGATAGATAGATAGATAGATAGATAGATAGATAGATAGATAGATAGATAGATAGATAGATGCTAGCCATGCAGCCTAGTTGATAATTTGTCTTTTTTATATTCTGCTATGTTTTCAACTTTGCTGCCAAAACAATTCACATTCTACTTGACTAAACTCTAACACTACATGTGCAGTAATCTTTATAAAAACATGATTCTCCAGATATTGCTGAGTCACTGTTTGAGCCCCGGCCAGCAGCTTCCTGTCCGGTCACTCCCGAGCTGACGAACAACGTGCTGCAGTTCAGCTTCTGGGGAGAGAATTTGCTTTTCAGGGATTTTTCCGGCTGATGATGTAGATCACTCCAGATAAGTGCAGGTCGTTGTTTATGAATCAAGTCTTCACAAACAGAGGTTCAGGCTCAGACCTTTAGACACTCATCCACTCGGAGGAAGACATTTTGTCTTCATCAATAAATAACAAGCTGCTAAATTCAAACTTTGCAGCAGTTGCCAGCGCCCGTGAGTCAGATACAAGAACCCAGCAGAGAAGCAATTCCACTGCTTCACGCCCACAGGTCTCGTGTCAAGCTCTCAGTCGGTGGGTTCAAGGGTGAGAGGTGTGTGTGTGTGTGTCTGTGTGTGTGTGTGGGGGGGCAACACTTTGTTTTTGTAGAGATTAGAGATCCCTTTTCAAAACAGCTGAGGTAATTAAGGATTAAATCCACTTCTCCACCTGTAAACACACCAGTGTGATCTCAGCTGTTAATCTCACATTGATGCTGTTTTTGTTTCAAAGTTAATTTTAATTGTTGCATCATAATTTGACCCTTGTTAATCTTATTCTGCCCCCCCCTCCTCGTTTTTCACACGAGGCACATGGTCCCTTTAGTTTAGTTTCACGTGTTCCACGAGGTCAGTTAACGTGTGAGAGCCTCCCGTGTTTTTCCTGAGTGTGTGTTTGTGTTGCATGTTGTCGGCTAATGTGTGAAAACCACCACTTTCTTCATGAACCCCCCCGCTGAGCGCTGGCTAAATAGGTTGCACACAAACACTCCCGTGTTTTTCTTGCATCTCATCTCTCAGCAGGACTCCTCTCCTCGTCCATCTCCTGTCAGCGTCTTATCCCTCCTGACTGAGTGCAGGGCGCCTGCTTATGTTTGTGTGTATTACAGAGTGATAATGAAAATGAGTGAGTTAACACAGCTACTCTGATACCCCCCCCCCCCCCCCCCCCGTTAAAGCCCATCAGAGCTGCAACACTTAACTCCTTTACACCTCCCGCCTCTTTCTTTGTCTCCACGTGCACTGAATTACAGTTAGATCCTTTCTTTTCCATGCATCAGAGAAAATTGCAAAATTGCAGATGCTCCTGCTGGCCACTGAGCATCTGCACTGGGATGTCATCTTGGTACTGGTTCCCTCTCCTCACCCACATTCTCCCATCAACCTGGGTTGGGAGTCTTATACCTTTAGATCAGTGAGTCTACAAAGGTTTTTTAAAGACAGGTAAACCTGCTGAAAAATGTTAAATGTCACTCGTGGCAAATTGGCAGCGTGACCCAGGAGCCAAAACCTCTGTGGACTGCAGAGTCCTTCACCCTGGAGGAGAACGCAGATTCAATCCATTCCCTCTGCAGACAGAAGCCAGATGTTGGTCGTGTGCTGGGACTCGATGATCATGGCCGAGCACGTTTCTCTAAACTTTAGCTGCAAGTGAAGGACGCTCATGAAACACAGGAGGTAAATTGTGATTATATGTGGAACTCAGGCCACAGACCACGTCTCATATATCACATCTGACATAGTAGTTATGCAAAGGCCTTGTGGTCTTCACTTAAAAACCTGATATGACTTTTTTTGGGGCCTTTTTGTGGCAGTGGAGACAAGTTTGGATCACATCATTTATTCACAATAAGCAGATCTGAGCATCTTCATCATTATTTTGTCCTCCCGCTGAATCCTCATCCTCTGTCCTCGCTCTGTCGTTGGTCTCTACCAACTTCTGAGGGACGGGGGGGGGGGGGGGGGGGGATATCAGAGGTTTTAGCAGTTAAATGTTCCATCTGCACGGCCTCAGTCTGTGTCGGCTGTTCTCTGCTGAGCAAGCAGTGCACAGCGGGGGGGGGGGGGGGTTCTCTCCACTCTTCCCTGTCTCTTTTCGATCTTTCATTTTCAGAGTTTAATTTTATTAAAGCTTCAGATTTTGCAAAGCTTTTCCTCCAAACCCTGCCCCCCCCCTCTCTCTCTCTCTCTCTCTCTCTCTCTCTCTCTCTCTCACTCTCACTCTCTCTCTCTCTCAACTAGCCCCTGCCTGCTCCAGCTGAGGTCGACGCTCAGATTTCCTGGTTGACAGAAGAAACGGTTCCTTTCTATACCAACATCTCTCTGCTTCTATGTGAGACCTCCTGCTTCACATGCTGCTTCTGTGCAGAACTCGGCTGTTCAGCTCGAGCAGGGGATAATTGCACAGTGGTGGTTTTGGTCGTCATCGGGATAAAAAAGAAACACAATCTTCTCTCGGAGCTGAATTCCCTCCGGACCACGTCTCTGAAGAGGCAACGTGGCGAGAACCCGAAGAACTTCTGTGTCACGTGCACATGAAAACAAAAAGAAGCAAAACCTCCTGCTTCATCAGGAGGAGCTTGGGTGTGGGAGATTCAGATCGAGAGCAAATAGCAGCAAGACGCCGGCGTATTCCACCCGCTCCCGCTCTGACACACAACACACAACACACAACCTGATTAAGAGGAACACACAGCACGACAGGTCAGGGTCAGAATCAACACGTGCACTCAGAAGAGAGGGAGGAACAATGAGAGGAAGAGACTGGAGCAGAGACAACAGACGGACAAAAGGATATTCAATAAAAACGACTTTTCTTCCTGAGTGCTACACACGTTTTCATTTGCATACATCTCCGTGTTTGCGATTGTTTACGTGCCCTTGTGTGTTCTCATCTCAGCACATGTATAATTCAGTGGGGGGGGGGGGTCGTAACCAATCAGTTGCATCCAGGGAAAAATTGGAAGATTAAAATTTGATGTGTGAATATGACAGAATGTCTTGTCTTTGTGTCTTCAGAGAAAAGAGGGAGACAAGTCGGGGGGGGGGGGGGGGGGGGGGGTCTCATCTGAACCCAGAGTGTGAAATGAGAGAAAACAAACAAAGTCTTTGTCGTCAACTTCATGTAAATATATGTTTTATGTCTTAAAACCACATTTCAATTCACTAGATGTGGATTTTTATTTAGATCTGAACCAGATTGCAGTTTTAGATTTTTAAACTTAGTTTCTAGAGTTGAAAATTCAGGTTCTTGCTCAAAGGCTCAGGTCACAAAAAGCTTTTCTACATTAGAAACTAAGAAAACATTATCATTCCTTTGATATAACACAATTATCATTCAGTTGTAACATGTGATGAACTAGAATAATAGATTTGCATGCAGCCGTAGATGCTTCTGTTTGCACAAACCCGTTGGAGTGATCTTCTCCCAGTTCCAGCTCCCAGTGGACAAACCAGCTCAGACAACTCAAAACCAGAGAACAAATTAAATGAAGCTGTTCAACTGACCTCGGCTACATCGAGCCTCAAAGACTCAACTAGGCTGAGTCTTTGAAGCTCGATGCATCTCAGCGCTGACGAATCTCTCGGGGTCTCTCCGGCTTTCCTGCTTTTCAGGTGATCAGTAATCTATTATAGATTTTCTTTTAATAACAGCGTTTTTCCACCGTGTGCATTTTGCTTCAGCTCCCTCCAGTGAATGTGTGTGTGTGTGTGTGTGTGTGTGTGTGCGTTTTCCCTCTGGGTGACAATTAGCTCACAACAAGCACTCGTTTTCCAGGCTCTGGGGACAATTAGCGAGCGGTGAGTTAGCGCTTTGTCATGTTTGCAGCACGGTTTCATAACACAACCACCCACTGTGGAATTGTGTGAGTTATGAAGCTGCCATGTCGATCCTCCTCTGACACACACACGCACACAAATAAGTATATGAATACAAAAGCTGGAGTCGGGTCCATGAGCCGGCCACAGGCCACTGATCAGACGACAGGCCAATGTCATTAGAGCTTCCTCTGTAGCCCACACCCCCGAGAAAGCTTTATTAAACATGTAAAAGAAAGATGGAGGAAAGCACGTGTGGGAGCAAATCATGTGTTTTTGTTAAATTGGACATAAAGCTCATCTTTGACTTGATAACATCTGTAAAAGAATAATCCAGCTCTGTGTGGAGACGATTAGCATTCATCCGAGCGACTGTGGGAAAATGTCAGACGGCCCCAGCTAAAGGTGAAACGCCACAGTCGCACGGATGTCAAATGGAAAATTGATTCAGCCGTTGATATATTATTTTTTTGGGGCCTTTTGAGGGTTTGGAGAGAAAGAGATTTTTCTTGTGTCTCTTACCTGACGTGTGTCTGAAGAAGCAGGTTTACACACGTGTGGGAGTCGGGATCTCCAGGAACAGACGGGCGGGGGAAATATCAGAGTGATGATTTGCCAGGAAACATCGTGAGTCAGTTAACCTTTTAGGAAAAGATCATTTATTACAAGAATATAATAAAAATAACTGAAGATCAGAGCGTCGACAGGAATTCAATTCATCTCAGACTGAAAACACAGTTTCAAAGCAGCTCCTTGTTTTACATGAACACAATGTTTATTCTTTACAGATTCTGACATTTAAAATACAGCGTGGTATTAGTTTACTTCCCGCTTGATGGAGATGAATCACCAGAAGAAGAATTGATTGAGACATTATGCTCACATTCATGTTTAGGATTTTCTTGCATGTTTTAAAATGCATCCCTTTCCTCATATTGGCCATTTCTGCAACTTGTTTGTTGACACCGGGAATCCTCATCAGAACGACTTCCTCGACAATTCTCTGAATGATTGAACCAATAAAACTCATTTGCTGTTTTATCCCTTTTAACGTGTTTGTTTTAACCTCTGTGATTTGAAGTTGTTGTTGTTTTCTGTGATACAACCAGAAACCATCGTTCATGTTTACATCTTCGAGAAGACACAACAAACTTCAACTCGTCTCCTGCAGAGTTGTGCGACATTTTGATGGAATTAAACTATGAAGTATGAATTACACATGAGAACAGGTTCTCAGCATATGATTTATTTATTTACCTAAGATGGCTGTCTTCCTTTTTCGAAGGACGACAAAGAGTAGAGATTGTTTGAATAGTCGGCGTAGACAGTCGTGTGGAAAATCGTTTTCTGTCGCATGAAGTGTGTGTCGTCTTCGAGAAGTGTGTGTCGTCTTCGAGAAGTGTGTGTCCTCTTCAAGAAGTGTGTGTCCTCTTCGAGAAGTGTGTGTCCTCCTCGAGAAGACATCTCGGCCTGTGCTGCTTTGTCGTCTCTGTCCTTGCTCTGAATGGAAACACCTCGGTGCCAGTCGGTGCCTTTACACTCAGGTGAGCCGGCACAAGAGAAAACCGCCGCTGAGAGCTTTTGTGACAAATAAAAAGAATATGACACGTCCTCACAGGTGTTGAGGACATTTGGTTTTTCTGTAGCATCACAGTTTGTTCCCTCAGACACCGACTGGAGCGTCGCACACAAATCAAAGAGGTTCTTGGAAGGAATCTTAAAATCGTGAGTTCTTTAAAAACATTTCAAACACTCGGCTCCGAACACAAGATGAATAAGGCAGATGTAAACAAACTATGTTCTGTCTCTCCGTCTCAATCTCTTCTTCTTCTCCTCTGTCTTTGTCTGTCTAACCGAGTGAGTAACTGCTCCCTCGCTCTTCATCCTCTCTCTCTCTTCATCCTCTCTCTCTCTCTCTGTCCCTTTACTAACCCTTAACTCTCCCTCTGTCTCTTGTCTTACTTTCGGCTTTATCACTGTCTCCCTCTGTGTAGTGATGGATGGCTCGGAGTGAGGGCCGGTCACTTGAGCTGGATGGAAAACAAGTGTCTGCACACACACACACACACACACACATACACACACACGCAGACACACAAACAGTGACAGGTTTCCACTGGGTGATCTTGTGTGTGTGTGTGTGTGGTTGTCGTCAGGCCAGTTATCTGACTGATCGGCAGCTGACATCCAGTTGCCTCAGATATAAACCAGACTCAGACAGAGACACACACACAGAACAGATCAGGACTCTTTGTCTTCGCCCTGCCTCACAAATCTGGAGGGGCGGGGGGGGGGGGGGGGGTATTTGTTTTGCGTGCGCCACGTGTGGGAAACGTTTTCAACATGGACTCACTCGGACATTTAAATCACATTTTACAAGACGGATGGAAGAGAAAGTGACAGAGACGTGTCCCGACCAGCTGACTCTGGCGTTTGTGTTGTCACATTTCGTCCCTCAGGAAGAAAGAGAAAGAATGAGAATGAAGAAGATCATCTCTGGGACTTTATATAGTATATATATATACACACGAGCAGTATATGACCACTTCCACTGTCAGTTTGTATTTCAGTTCTCCTGTAATAACTGACCAAGTCCTTCACCTGGAGAGTGTGTGTGTGTCTGTGTTTGTGTGTGCGTGTGTGTGTGTGTGTGTGTGTGTGAGTGTGTGTGTGTGTGTGTCTGTGTGTGTGTGTGTGTAGAGGTGTAGGGTCATATGATTGCAATCAGTCTGTACCCTCCAATGTTCATATCAAGATGGCACTCATGAAACCAGGTCATTGTGAGTTCAGGATCGAATACTGATCCCCACACACACACACACACACACAGACACACACCTGCTGCAGTTACACCCTATGGAATATATTCCCACCGGCTGCCACTTCTTGTAACACATTACAGCTCTGAGCTGATTGAATCTACAGCAGAATTCTGATCAGCCATTCTTTAGACCCCTTCGTTCTTTTCCTGCACAGATGACTTATGGTATATCTTGAAAATGAATTACATGTGGGCAGAGTTCCACACAGAGTTCACGTTCCATATTCTGTATACCAGTATTGTGTTTGTATTGGCACAGAAAACCAATATTGTCTTCCACGTAGACGTATAAAGCTGTTTTATTATCTCGAGAAGGAGCCAAAGCAGCAGGAATTGTATCATGAATCTTAAAGGATAGTTTCACAGTTTTAAGCCGATAGTCAGGAGCCCGTAACACGGAGGTTTCTCTCGTGCTGGTAGTTTATCGTGTTCGTGGTGACGATTAAAAGATTCCCTTTAAAAAGACTCTCAGTGCGAGTGACGGGAAACAAAAGCCCTCGTCTTCATTCTGGGAAGATCTGTTCTGAAGTTCATCTGAAGTTCACGTGAGGATTCAGCAAATCAAGTCCTCTTCACACCAAAGAGTCTTTTTAATGCAAATCCCTTCTTTTTGTTTCTATTCTCCACCGGAGATCAGCCAGGAAACAAAACAAGGGTTTTTAAATAACAAATAACAACTAACTTTGGAAGATTCACTTCATTTGACTGATAATATGAAGTTTAATGTAGTTTTCAACAGGGGGGTTTTGTCCTGTGTCACATAAATTGGAAACACATATATTTAGCACTTAATGGACATTACGTCCACCAGCCTGACCTCCACATGGTGTCTTTCTTAACCACACGCTAATTCCTGCAGAATCCGCAACATGAACTTTATTCCCTGAGACGAAATCACCTGCATGTTGTCTCATTGGCTGAAAGCAAAGCCACACCCACTTGTTCAAGGTGACCTTCACCACGGAGAAACAGTCGTCCAATCAGGTTCCAGGAGGGAAGCCAGGGAGAAGTTTAGACTATTCAGTGGGTGCACTGGATTTTCACACATCGCTGCACTGGGAGAATAAGTGTGTGTGTGTGTGTGTGTGTTGGGAGGGAATAAGGGGTGAGGAGGAGGGGAGAGGGGAGGAGGTTTTCAAATGTCAGGTCCAGAGAGATTAACAAGCGAGCGGGGGGGGAAAGGACTGAGTTCGGTTCGTCTCCTCCTTCTGCTTCCTCGACACAAACATCCTCTCTCCTTCTCTCCTTCTCTCCTTCTCTCCTTCTCTCTCCTCTCTCCTCCTCTCTCCTCTTCTATCATCCTCTCTTTCTCTCGCACTCACTCATAAGTATGCACACGCTTTTGTGTTGTCTGATCTCAAAAGTTGTGTGGGTGTAACTTGGCGCTGTGCTCTGCAAAGAAATAACAGAACACAAAACACAACGTTGAACATATTTAATTTTAATAAAAGATTGTGAGTTTGGGTTCATTGTGAAAGTATGGCCGGACAAATAAGAGTAATTAATGGGAAACACTCTCCACTGCAGTGTGGGGATCTCTTTAGAAGCAAAGAGGGAAAGGTGAATACAGTGTAGAGGAGGGTTGGTGCTGGGATGAGAAACGTGTTCTCTCATTGTTATGCATGAAAAGTCCGTCAGGCTGAGGAGGGAATGTGGAATGAACAGAGACCAGCTGCTGGGTTTTATGCAAACTAATAATCGACTGGTAGGAATAATCAACCGGGCTGTGAGACGTGGCGTCGAGGACAGAGCCGGGGTTTCCAGAGCTTGTGAGCAGAGAAATGTTCTGCTCCCGAGACGAGGAGGTGACAACACAAGACGAGGCCCTGGAAGAAGAGAGGGAATAAGGAGAGAGTGAGTTTGAGGCTCAAACTAAATCGTCCTCGTGCTGAAGCTCTTCTTCTTCTCCTCAGAATTAGAAGATGACACATTTAGAAAGTGCAGATACAGGGATTCTGAAGCTAAATTAAATTATTCAATGGTTTAACAATGATGAGGAACTGAACCTCAATCAGTGTCTCAATGGAAGCTGGATTTCTCTTCAACATTCCAACGTGTGATCGTTAATGTGAGGAGATAAATGACTGAGTGTGTTGAATGATTCTAATCGCCTGACTCTTTTATCAGGATTCATTTCAGTATATATATATATTATATCTATTTTTCACAGCTAGAATCAGGAAACTCAAATGAAGACATGGTTGTAATGTGCTGTGGGAGTCGCCCTCGATCTTCCTCGTCATCCTTGTTCTCCACGATTCTGCTTCGACCTTTTGTTTAATAATCTGTGTTAGACGAGACGGGCCAGATGGAGACGTCTGGAAGCGTTACCTGATTTCCACTTCTCGACAGACATGACTCAGCTGCCAGTGGTGAAGGCAGCGTGTGGCCATCACTTACTGATAAGCTCCTTTCAGACCTGCACTGAACTCCAGAGAGCCTCTGCACTTTCTCTGGAGGAGAAGCAAGTGTGATTATCAGCAGACCTTCTCCGCCTGGCCCTCGAATACAGTCCGTGGAAAGTGGAGGAGTTGGATGTGAGGACACAGCAGGGGTTCCCCGCTGGATATGCTTTTATACTCTGGTGTCCACAGAGATTGTTTTAGTCTTAAATAGAATTATGAAAATGTAATCCAACATTTCTCTGTAACACTGAAGCTTGAATCTAGATAAAGAAGAGTTTACATCTGTTTACACATGTGACACTTTGTGCTGCTTCAGGACTGAAGTTCAGTTTCTGTGATTTGAATTCATTCCCGTTAATACTTCTGTACCTGTGGTGTTTCTGAGTCTTGTTTAGGATTCAGGGATCTTAGGAGTTGTTTCCTTGCTTCTCATCAGATTGGCTTCACACATGGACCAGGGAGCCAGAGAGGATCAGAGCAGAGTGAGTCCTGAGTCGTGCAGATATATGAGGCGAGCTAATGGGAAGTACACGCCATCCTCGGCCAAGTGTCTCGAGTCTTGCCAGAGCTCATCAGCGCTGGCCTCGGACCTGACCCGGCCGTTTGGTCCAACGCTTGGCAGCTTCTTGTTTGTACTTAAACTTCCCTTCAAGCAGCAGACGAGGCTTCTGAGGAGAAGCTCAGATACACTGAGCTCTCAGCCAAGGACGATCAGCGAGGCAGGAGGCGGTGAAGACCCCCCCCTCCCTGCCCACGTCCACGTCTCCTCCCTGGGCCTCGGCCTTCTGCTGACTGGGACGGAGGAAGAGGGGGGGGAATTGAATCTACTCGACTGGACCGTACATGCACCCTGTCCGGATCCATTAGAGACACGACTGTGCAGCTGCGTGGGACAAATGTTTGGACGGACGTTTTCATGAATAAGCAAAGATTCAGGAAAAGACAAAACCTTGAGGCTGTTGACAACGAGAGTCATCAGGATATGACAGATCCCTACAAAACATGAAGGGGTGGAGTGGTGCTGGAGGGGCGATGTACACACACACACACACACACACACACACACACACACACACACAGAGAGACACACACAGACAAACACACGTACACAGAAAACACAGGTGGTGTTGTCATGGAAGACTAAGGGTGGAGGGCTTCTCTGTTGCTGTGTGTGTGTGTGTGTGTGTGTGTGTGTGTGTGTGTGTGTGTGTGTTGGTCTCATGGTTGATAGGTTATGAAATTAAATTAATAGAAACATTTAATCATTTATATATTTATTTAAATACAGGTCAACATAAAATTCAAAGATAGACTGAATTAGAGATTTCCTGGATTCACCCATTGACTCGGATCAGCCCCAAATCCTTCTACTGGTTTCTACCCAGTCTCATGTTTGATCATAGTTGTGTGTTGGTCTGTCCAGTGGCTCACTCACTCACACGCAGATAAAACCAGTCCCCGGTGGAGGAGCTGGAGTTATTGCATCTTGCAGCCCATGTGGGAACCGTTGCTCCAATCAGAGCGTGAGCTGGTTATTGAATTTCAAGACTGAAGCAAGATTAGCTCGACAATAAGCCGGACGCACGCTGCACCATGTGCCACTCATAACCGGGACAATTAGTAAATAATTCATACCACGGCAGAGAAGAGAGGAAGCCCCAGTGTGTTTGTGTGTCTGTGTGAGTGTGAGTTTGTCCCAGTGTGAGTGTGTGTTAGAGACCGATGAAGAGAGAGCACACTGGCCCTGGGGCCATGAGGTAGAAACCAGGAAGTCTAAAAAAGAAAAGTAAATGAAGTGGCAGAGACTCTCCTCCTCCTCCTCCTCCTCCTCCTCCTCCTCCTCCTCCTCCTCCTCCTCCTCCTCCTCCTCCTCCTCCTCTCCTCCTCCTCCTCCTCTTCCTCCTCCTCTTCCACTTCCTCTTCCTTTCCTCTACCTCTTCTTCCAACACTCATGTTTAGCATTGACTATTTCTCCTCAGCTTAAAAATAGGAAACAAACACAACACACCCACACCTTCGAATGACGTATCACCCTCCTTGTATAGTGTGTGTCTGTGTGTGTGTTTGTGTGCATAAATTGTTGATTCAGCAGTCCTTAACATCTGCAGCTGTCTCGCTCTGTCTCTGTCGCACACACACCAAAAGACATGCAGCCCGTGCGCAAACACACACACACACACACACACGAGAGCATAAACACAAACGTACATATAAAGAGTTCACCAGATATGTGAGAGGTGCTTTTCAGACGCACTGGAGATGTTACACAGATGGGGACATGTGTGTGTGTGTGTCTGTGTGTGTGTGTGAGCATGGGGCTTTGAAGAGAACCGTCATTAACTGGGAAATCAAGCTGCTTTGAAGATCTCAAACACACACACACAGACTTTAATGATATCTGCAATACAAAGAGTTGGTTGGACTGAAATTGCCTCAAGATGGTTTCAACCAAACAGCCACCCACACACACACACACACAATTGCATACACACAAAGACACAAACCTTTTCCCCACAACCAACATTCTCAGTTTAACTTCACTCAAAACAAGTGAGAAACAAGTCAAACTTTGAAACTTTACATTTCTGACGTGTGTGGTATCAGAGGTTTGTCAGGCAGGCGGCGATCTGAAGATTTAAAATTTCGGCCTTCAGATGTTTCCTACTGATTTACCGAGGCAGCCATGTTTATATATTCTGCACAGGTCTCTGGATGCCTCGTCTGGAGCTCTGAGATATTTTACAGCTTTCTCTCCACGCTGCTCATCACTAATCAGACCATATGTCAACCTAATGGCTGCAGAGACGCCGGCTGTAAGACTGGATCTGACTCGTTATCGTGCTCAAGGTGAAACCTGAGCTGACGGCAACAGGTGGCGTCCAATCAGCGCAACACAACAAGTGACATCGCCTCGAGGTATCGACACATCAGGTCCTCAAATTAGAAGCAGGAGGAGCCGGAGCTGGATTCCATCGTGGGCTGAAGTTTCTCCTTATTCACCAGATCATCAAGATGTGTGGGAAGTCGGATGTTTGGATGAAATCTGAAATCTGGAGTTGAGTCATGAGGTTTTTACGAGTTTGACCGAAAGCACAGTCATGTTGTGGTGAACGTCTTCTCAACAACTGTTTGGATTTTCAAGAAACAGCTTCGTCATCAGTTCAAAAGAAGTGTGACCTCAAAATTAAAACAAAATGCAGACACACTGTTTTGCGTGTTACTGTGTGTGTCTGTGTGTGTCTGTGTGTGTGTGTGTGTATTGTTAGAACGAACTCACAAAGCAGTCCCATGTTGAATTTGAATTTGGGATAGTACAGTTTGATCATGCCACTCAGGCAGAGGTCAGATCAGGTTTGTATTCAGGAAGTGGGTTTTCAAGTCAAACACTGAAAAAGCTTTTGACCTTTTTGTGGAAACATTTCTGTGACGGTCGTGTTCCCGGAATGAAAAGTTCTGATGACGAGTGTTTCCACTGCAAAGTCTGATAACTTGAACATCACCTGTTCACACTGACGCTATCTGATGACCTGTCTCACTGCCAGCACTTTGCTCACAGCCCGTTTGAACCTGTTAATGCCGAGCAGTGATTAGAGATAATCCAAACATCAGGACTTGTCCTCTTGTCCCGTCCAGCCTCACTGAGGACGTGAAGCAGAGCAGAACTCTTCCTGTGCTCTGTGGTGTAGTATCATTGTTCTCATGTCCCAGATCCAGTGGTGAACCAGCCATTGTTGGTGGACGGCGGTTTCCAGGCCAAGGTTTCTATTATGGACATGTTGTTGTCAGCAGGAGTGATGAATCAGCGCTGAGCACACAGCACACGACACAAACACAGCAACAACACAACCTCCTCAAATACACAACGGATAAAAAATGGTTTGGTCTCTACAAGAAACCGACAGGAAGCCAACGACAGCAACACAACACCGCTCAGTGTCCCTGCAGCCGATGAGGTGTCACATGTCCCGTTGTTTAATTATCACTTTGTGAAGGATGTTGTCCAGATGTTAATTGCTGCAGTCGCCTGTTCACCGTTCCATCACCTACAGGATTCATTCATGAACAGGGAGTGAAACCCCCCCCCCAAAAAAACAATATGACATTATAGTATAACATTTATTATGAGACAATTAAGACCTACAACCTGTGACCAGAGCTGCCGTTACAGACAAATAGACATGACCTCATTCACGCCCCCCCCCAAAGTAACCGGTGTAACTGCTAATCATAAAGTTTATGATTTCAGGGGATAAAGATCTATGTCCAATGAGATCAGGTGAATTTAGTTTGGCCACTTTACAGTTTTTGAGATGGATTTGT
This sequence comes from Platichthys flesus, assembly GCF_949316205.1. Lineage (NCBI taxonomy): Eukaryota > Metazoa > Chordata > Actinopteri > Pleuronectiformes > Pleuronectidae > Platichthys > Platichthys flesus. Next base: position 2,174,142 of record NC_084956.1, read on the forward strand.
TTACATTTCTAAAGCTTAAATAAAACAGACCCCCCAAAATTGAGTTATGCATAATGTAAATAATGCTTATATATGACCAAATAAATAAACTGAATAAATAACTTTTTGTAAAAGAAAGAAAAGAGAAAGAATGCCTGCTGATGCATGCTGGTCCGTGGGCCCACCGCTGACTGGGATCCGAAACACAGGGAAACATTCTCCAGCTTCTGTCGGGAGAGAATCAGGTTTTGTTTTCTGCTGCTGCTGCTGAAATGTGCTGAAACACAACATGATGAAATCAGAAGTGAATAATGAAATATGCTGAGTTTGCAGGAGCAGCGTTTCCTTCCTCCCACAGACTTAAGATTACATCATCAGCAAGTCCTCGTATTGGATCAGCACCAAACCAAACCTCCTTCTCATCGGCTTCCAGTTGTCAAACCGTAATGAGTTGTTGTGGTTGGCTCTTCTCTAACGGCCTCTTTCTTGGACCAAGACCTTCTCCTTCTCCTCAGCGACCTGGAGTTTGGATCCTGCTGGTTTTGCAGAGGAGCTTCTCCTTCAGAACTTTACCTGCTCTGAGTCTCACGGCTGCATCTTGGGTCAGAACTCATTTCTTCTCACTGAATATAATTTGAGTTGTTTGATTTGTTGTTGCAGATCATGCCGTTGCTTCTAGAGGAAACTTCTTCTGCTGCTGCAGCCGTTTGAAGGCTCTGCATGTCCTTCAGTGAAGTGTCCCTCTCCATCTCAGTGGTTCCTGAGCTCCTCCTGGGCACAGACGTCACTTAGCTTCGGTGTTGATGCCTTGTGATGCATCGCTGTGACCTTCTCTGTGCTCTGAGTCTCTGAGGGTCAGCTTGTTCTCCTTGCGGCTCACATGTTGTATATATGTAAGAGTAATCAAGGGCCTGTTCTCCCTCTTCAAGGCTTCCAGTGAGGCTCCTGATCTCTGTGGTCTGAGGTTTCTTTATCTGATCCTCTCGGTATGCAAATCGTTTGCAGATCATTTCCTTTTGTTCTCTAATGGACTCACTTATCCTTCAGGGACTCGTTCTTCAGGGCTGTTTACCTCTCTCAGCGAAGTGTCCCTTCCTCTCTCCAGGTCCTTGGATTTGATGGAACACTCATCGATCATCGTTTCTCTCGTGATCTCAGTCTCTGGACTTCTCACCGGCCGGATCCCTCCGCCGCTTCGGACCTGCACGGCGTGTCCTCCTCTCCGAGCAGATGGCAGATCTCAGTAACTCACTTTGTGTTTGTTGTGAACGCAGCGTTTGACTTGTTCTCTGCACAAATGGAACCAGATCACCTCCAACATGTTCTGCATGTGCTCAGTATCACTTCCACATGTGTTCAACTCATTCTTCACTTTGTTTCTGTAGAAGCTCAGACGCTTTGATATTGTGTAACATGTTTTCTTCAACATAACATGTTAACAACATACAATTTGAAAATGGCCGGTTTGTTTAAGTTAAAGGCTTTGTGTGTGTGTGTGGGGGGGGGGGGGGGGGGGACTTTACACTATAATGCCCCCGGCCTCTGCTTCTGAATCTCCAAACAAACACATCTCACAGCTCCGGCTTCTGCACGAGGAATTCAAACATCGTGGGATTATCTGCAGAGTTCTGCTGTTTCCCACAGATTACGTGATTATGTTATCCCTCACCTGTGGGAGATTACATACAGTGATTTATGATTATTCTATCTCTCTTTATGATCGACCTGCCAGAGTTTACGTCTCCATAATGCAGAGCAGCCCTCGGACCGGCCCCAACTAAACCCATCCAGCCGTCCCTGCGTAACCAGAACCATACGCAGCCGGGTGAGCCGGGAACACAGCAGTGACACTGCTCTATTCACCGGGTTTCACACCCAGAGGGCCGGGAGCACAGAGGACAATGAGGAGCAGACACAGTCACAAACCTGTGTGTGTGTCTGTTGTGTGTCTGTGTGTACTTCGGTTAACACAGGGCACTTTCTTTGCCTCCCCGAGGGGCGGCAGTGGCAGAAAGGGATAATTTGGCGCTCATTAAACCGCTCTCCAATGACCTAATGACCCCCGGTCAGGCCTCAGTGAGAACAGCCCAGTTTCACCGGGTGATGTATGATTACCGTCACCGGTCGTCACCTCGGTCAAATCTGAGTTCACCTGGGCAGGGGGGGGGGGTCGGGCCGGGGACGTGCAGCTGTGCCTCTCGTTTGGCAGGAACCACTCGCTGCTCACAGTCGACCCGAGAAGTCGGTGATTTTGTGGAGACGGGCGAATGGAGAGGTCTCCGGTTGATTGGTGAGGTCACGAGGCCCGAGTCAGGAAACAGGAAAAATACATTAGAGAGAAGGAGAGAGAGAAACAGGCCGGAGCTTCAGAGGTTTATAAACTAATAATCTGTGAGACTCTGGTTTCCTGATCCCAGACACCTGAGGAACTCTCAGATTATCATGCAGAAAACATGGAGGTGCTGGGCTTTTATTCCTTACCAATTAAGTACCATTTGTTTTAAATGGCAAAACTTTTGCTGGTTTGCATGATTTGTTTTCTTGTTGCTTAAATGGAAACAACAAATAAAGATACCAGCTCATAAAAAAAGAAGAATCTCTCAGATACGTTGCAGGTTCAGGTGGAATCACTGTGAGATTCCTCTGAGTTTAAAGGACGTGTGAGTGACTGTAAAAGAGGAAATGTAGTTTCACTATAAACATCAGATTTAGTGAGTTACAGGTGAATTCAGTTCAAGGCAGAAAAATGACAAAGAGCGTGAACAGGAATATAAGAAGCCTCTTGATTCACTTGAATTAAAGAAAGTGTTTGGCTACTGTGACGATCAGTGAAATACTCCAAACTAACTTGTGGTGCGTATATTTTACAGTTCTTCATTTATTTTGACCCAACTTCATACATAGACTTTGATTTCGAAGAAACCAGTGAAACCACTGTTGCCTCACTTGAATAAAACACGGCACACACGTGTTTCTCAGCTCGACAATCACAAGTACTTCACTGTGTACTTATTGGCAGTGTGAGTTTCGGCAGCGTAGTGTGTGTTTTTCTCAAACTCAACACAGATGTGATGAAATTATGATCGCCACATATCTGGCGGCTGTTTCGCTCGCTGGATTTAAAAAATCTCTCAAAATTCCTCAGCCCCCGTTTCCACAGAATTTAAATAATGTTGGTGGTTCCACATCTGACTTGTTGGTTTGTTTGTTTTTCAGCAGGATAACTACTGAACTTTCCACGGAACTTGGTGGAAGGATGGGACTCGAGCCAAGAAAGAGCCCGGTACATTGAGGGGACTCATCTTGACGAGTGTCTGGTGAGGCTGGATGGAACTTAAGGGGAATGTTCAAGGATCATTATTATACATTAGTTGATTCTCTTATTTTATTTGGAGGAGTGATTGTCTTTAGAATAGTGGATTTTCTTAATTCTTTCATTGATAGCATTTAGTTTAATGTAATTATTAATTAGTTTTGTTTTTATCTTTACTATAGGGAGTCCCCGGTTATGTTTGTTTTCCTTCACTTTGGATCCTTACGGTAAATATGCTGACGAAGATAAAATAAAATCCTGAACTCGGACAGTTGATCAGATTCATCCTCTCTCTTCACTGCTCGACCTCAATCAGATCTCAAAGCCAGAGCTGCTGATTAATTTATTTCAAAGCAGGGTTTCAAAGTTCACGTCAACATTTTAAAAGTTCACGAGACGTCACCCACAAAGAAAATACAGGCGATCGTCAAAATGGAGCAAAGCGGTGAGATGATGAAATCCAGACCCGAACTCACAGAACTTCTTAACCTCGGTGACTTAGTAAAGTATTTGTGCGGCCGTGTGGCCTGATTGTGCAGCCGCTCCACGAATGAGACCTGTAACCTCACTGCAGTCATTACAATCAGAGCCCCCCCCCCCCCCCCACAGAGCTGCAGCTCCCTTCCTCTCTCTCCTCTTTCCTCCTCTTACCTCCATCTCTCTCTCTCTCGCTCTCTCGGTCTGTTTAACTTCCATATTTCCTCTCCCACCGAGCGTCTCTCCCTCCTCTCTCTCTCTCACGTCCCCCCCCCCCCCTTCCTCCAGAGCCATCTGTTGTAAATCAACATAATGATAATGGAGTCTGATGTACACTCCTTAACACACTGAACCCATTGTCAGTGGCTCTCACTCTTTGATCCACTGGTGCTCATCCGAATGAAATTGCTGCTTCGCTGTCTGCCACCGTGCCGATCCACCAGGTATCACGTTCTCTACCCCCCCCCCTCCACCGCACAGTATAGTGATATATTTTACTGCACACCTATAGTTTTGCAGACTGTGTTTACCCTCTATCTTTGCACTACATTGACGTTAGAGGCTTAAGCAACTCAAGGGACTTCAAGTGAAAGCTTAGAATCATTCAATTTCATGCAAATGTGCCACAAGATGTAGCCGGGAAACAAAATTGTTTGGTTCTACAAATGGATTCCACTCACGTTTGTTTCTCAATAAACCACAGGGTTTGAAATAAAGATGCTTGATTCACCTAAAGAAGATTCCATCCCTCAGATAATTATGCAGCGAGTTGTTCTTCATGATTGTAGCTGATGATAAACCCACATTCCAAACCACTGGGAAAACTGCATAACAAATTGATTTCTGCATCAAGAGGGTTACAGGCTGCATATTAACACGATTGTGGTTTAGAGTTTTCCATAAAACTTGCATTTCTTTGTGGTTAATGTGGAACTTAGTGTGCACCCAGCCTGGGCATGGAGAAATGTGAATCCCAGCATGTTGTAGAACATGGGACAAGATGGAGACTGGCCTTTGTGCGTCTGAAGGTCTTCAGTTGTGCGTCTTAGTGTAATCTGGTGTTTTTAATTAACGATCAAGGCCGAACTTGAAGCTAAAGGTGAATGTGATTGGCTCCTGGCTTGTAGGTCACTATGAAATGAACTCTATGTGAGAAATGTGTTTACAAACTGCATTACTTACCTATTTATTAGGTTTTAATACCTCAAACTTTTATTTGTCAGTGTTTCTTGCTCTTGTCCTTCTTGGTTTGAGTCTCCTGCCCCGTGTGAGGAAGGTTAAACATGTCCTCCATGGGAATGAGGTCTGTCCCTGTCCACCTGAGTTGTGTGATAATGAGATTTCTCACCGACTCAGACACATGAAAGAAACCAGTGAGATGTACAGACATACATTTTCCTTCCCTGCCACACATAAACTGCTTCCGGACTCAGGGCTTTAAAGTTCTCTTTATGGATATTAGGACCGCGCAGGCTTGTTTAACCCTCATGTCAGCAATCCCCAAAGTTACAGAAGAAAATACTGCACGGTTTATTTAAATGTGGACAGAAATTGTTTTTGAATTATAGAGGGAGGTTGATAAAGGTGAGAGGGAATAAAAAAAACACACTCCTCCTTTTAAGTTCTACAAAAGACTGTGGAATCCTGCTCGACCTGTTTCTTACCCCGACTCACTTTTATAAATCCAAAGTTTATTTTATCCCCCTGAAGTGGTTATCGGAGTTCAAAGTTTCCTTTAAACAATATATACTTTTGAAGTCTTGCAGTATTTTATGAAGGCATTGAGAACAGATTAATTCACAGTGAAAGACAAACTGCAGCAAATACTGAATATTCAATTATTTATCATTGTATTAAACGCTTTTCCTTATTCTTGCAGATATTTGATTGTGTGTAATCATTCCCAAATTGATTTAGCTCATATGAAGTTATGCATTATTAGAATGTCCTTCATGTCAGATGGGGACAGTTGAGGTGGAGGTCTCCTGGCTGACTTCCTGTGGAGGTCTACCGAGCAAACCCGGGGTGGACCCACAAATCACCAGGAGGGACCACGTATCCCATCTGAGCTGGAAACGACTTGGGATCCCCCAGGCAGAGGAACGCGGATAACAGAAGACAATGGACAGATGGATTATTAAACACTGATATTAGTCAGGTATTAATCTGAATTCCTCAGAAGCTGTCGTCCTCATGTGTGACACAGAGGAACCTTTCTGAGGATGGGAGGTGATGAAATTAGGAATCTGGGCCCAACCTGGATAGGCCTCTTATCTCTGAGCAGTGCAGCTGACAGCAGGATGAACTCTTGAGTCTGTCGCTCACTAAAGCAGAATCCACTGGAAAGACTCAATGGTCTCCTGGCTGTGCTGCACTGGGGCCTGATCTCAAATGGGATCTTTACAGTAATGCACAGCTCATGAGCGACCCTAGCTGATTGGTAATCTGCCCACGTCCCCCCCCCTCCCAGTGGCACGGTTTTATCCGGTCACATCCATCGGTCCGATGTTGGGAACTGAGGGAAAAGAAAGTGATCTGACCCCAGCTCAGGTGCATGCAAGTCTATTTGTGTCCTCCATAATGATCTATATCCAGAGCCTTATTCCAGTGACTAGACACAGGTGATAAATCCTGGTTAAACTTTGTCCTTCCTCTTTTCAGCGCGAGACAGGGTGCATGATGGACTGTGTCTTCCTTCCACACAATCCTGCGTCCTATCCCTCCCTCATTTAATTCATCTGCTCCATCCATCCCTCTTTTCCTTTCCCTCAGCCTCTCCTCCATGCATCACTCGTCCACTCATCTCTCTTTCTTTATTTCCTTCTCCTCTGTCCTCTCTCCTAGAGCGCACGGTTCATCTCCTCCTCTGCTATCATCTTACCTTCACTCCCTTCCTCCCTTCCTCCCTCCCTCCCTCCCTCCTTCGCCCTCTCTTTATCTTTTTGGGAGTGAAGAGAGTGAGAGCTGCTTACCACCAATCAGCCTGTTCCTTCTCTATTTACCAAATTCTCCTCCTCCATCCATCCCTCCATCGACCCTATCTTATTTTTAATGTGCTCTGAAGGTGTCGATTTCTATTGGAAAAGAAAATAGTAAGATATTCTTAAAAACATATTATTTGATTGTCTTCAAACTGTATTTATTGATGTTTATTTAACGTTTATCTTATTGATATGAGCGTCTTTAAATATAGTTTTTTGAAGAGTGAATTACTATAATTTGATTTAAGTAGGACACCTCACTCTGTTGGATTTGTTGTAACCACAGAAAACACTGAAGTGACTCCTGGTTCCTTTGTTTTTTCAAGATCTATCTTGGACCAGTAGGAACAACGTCGTGTGGAGCCAACCAGTAGAATCCCAGTTTGATCAGTGACAGCTGATGGAAAGCTCCGCTGGTTATTTGACTCGGTGACGCTCACAACTGGATAAATATGATGAGCTGCAGCTGTTTTCCTCTGAGCTGCTAATGATATTTACATGAGCTCAGTGAATCTGCTCATGTTTCCCACCTGAAATCAAAGTCACTCACAGGTGCATGCAAATCATTTTCACCGGCTTCATTCTGGGCTGAATTTTGGGATATGTGTTATTAGCACACATGCTTAGGAATACATTTTATAGTTCGTACATATATTGTCATTTGTTTTTCGTCTCAAATATCAGTGAGATGCGTCTGCTGCAGAGTCCTGTTGCTGTTTTGTGACAGGGTTTTCTGATATATTTAGTCAATATTTAGTTCAATATTTCCAAAAATAACAATATCAAACTGGAAAAATTACCAAGTTCTGCCAACAAATAATTGTAATTTAGTGCAGCCATGAACCTAAGGTCAAATAATAACAGTAATAAAAAGGTAAGAGGAAGTGAATCTGAAGCACATCAGCACTTTCTGTTGGTCGTAGGAAACTAATTCAGACAACAAAGCAAGAATCAGTGATTTCCTTTAAAGAAACTCATAATAAAATAATGCAAACTAATAACATGACAGATTTTATAAATATTTTTTTATTTAACATTTACCCCTTCGACTCCTTTCTTTCTGTTTCCTCTTCTTCTCCTTTCTGCTATTTACCTTCCAGACACAACAAACAACCTCTGGCCCGGGTCCAGCCGAGCTGCTGGAGGAGAAGAGACGTCTGTGTAACAAATGACAAAGTGTCAACACCAGGAAATAGCTTAGCTGGACCTGTGTGTGTGTGTGTCTGTCTGTTCGTGTGTTTGTCAGTTTGTTAGAAATAGTCTGGCACGCTTGATTACGCCGCAGCCGCTACAGTCTGGCAGAGTTTTGACCTTTCAGGGCCACCATAGAACCAGAGATAGAGAGGAAGACGTGGGAGACGAAGGTGAGTCAGAGCGAAGGGATTGAACTGATGTCCACAGTTCACTTGTATCTTCAATAGAAGACTTTAGTGTGACTGCTGGCCTTTACCCTCACCTGAACAAAATCCAATTCAGGACCCTTGAACCAAGAACAGCCGGTGATGGAAGAAGACGACCTCGGCACCGGTCTCAGAAGTTAGAGATGAAAACGATGCAGTTTGTTGCTGTGAGGTTTCAGATGAACGCTCACAGTGATGTAAGCTCCAGGGTGAATTCAGCCAAATGCCTCAAAACACACAAGTGGAGTGACCGACACTAGAGACGTATAAATCTGCATCGGTAATTAGCTGAAATCCAATAGATCCATTTCTGTCTGTTTCATTCTATCTTTGAAACAGATTCTTCTATGTTCTCATAATCACTTCTGTGTGTTTGACGTTAATTCTGGTTTGTGTGTTTACTTGTGTCGTAGCCTCTTAGAAATCACTGCCTTTAACATCGAGTGTTAAATAAGGAACATTGACAGATGACTGGAGGAAACAAAATGAAAAATGAAAAATTAAAGAGTGAGACGAGGCCTTATCCAGTGCTAATCGTGTTGAATTATTAAAATGAGTGTAGGCGCTGTATGTGTGTGAGCTAAAGGGCACGTGCTACTCTCATGTGCATATATACATTTGCATGATGTGTGTGTGTGTGTGTGTGTGTGTGTGCTCGCAGCATCCAGTCACTGTCCTTCATAAGCAGCTACTCACTCTATTAATGAGAGCTGCACCGATGTGTCATGTTACATTAAACACACACACACACACAGACACACACACACAGGGCCTGGGTCCTGGGGCACACTTAGCTTCTAAACCCCAAATCGTGTTTCCTCCTGCACAATCTAATGCGTCTATTCCATTATGTGAAATATGATTAACTCTGCCGGGGTGGTTTCATTTTCATCTGCATCTGTTTGTTTGTTTGCAGGACGACAGAATGAATACTGAACCCATGTCCACGAGAGGAGGTGGAGGTGTGGGGCTCGACCCCAGGGAGACAGGGCCACAGCTCCGGCAGAGGTAGAGACTTTCTGAACATGATGAGTTAAAGCAACACAACCATTTATTTGTCGTATTTAAAACATGGCTTTGTTTTAAATACGACTGTAGAAGAAGCTGAATGGATTTCAATGAGTAGTTGGTTTGGACACACACACTCACACACAAACACACACACTCACTTCAATGCACACTACATCTCAACATGAACACAACGTGACATTGCTGTATAGTGAGGAGGTTGTTGTGCAGTGGTAACACAATCAGACAGAGGCACACAAACACACTGATGTGCTGCATGCGACCGGAGTCTTTATTAGTCGTCTCCCATTGAGCAGCTGCTCGCTGGATTTCCCCCCCCGACGCCAGCTCAGCTTAGATTTCCATCCGTCTGCGTTTGATCCATTTCTCCGTTTCGTCTTCACGTCCGTCAGCCGAGCTCGTTTGCTTCTCTCTTTCCTCGACCACCATCTCATTCCCAGTCAGAATCCACCCACTACGGCTTCTGGTTTCACCGAGGCAGACACACAAAGGCCAACGGGATGTGAGACCTGAAGAAAAAACATGTGGACATGTTTTTGTCGTCATGTGGAGTCTGTTGTGTGGAGGTTTGGTTACAAGGTCCTAATCAAAATGTTTACAGCATTAAATAACTTATTAGAGCCAAACTTACTGGTAAAATTACCCTTTGAACATATGACCAAATTACTTGACCTGTTAATTTGATCCATGTCCCATCCACCAACATGGAGGAGGCTGGGTTAGTCACCTTTTCTAATTTTAACTAACCTAAAAACTAAATGAAGAGTCTCTACGGTTATCAGATTCTTTTCTTTTTATGTTATTGACGAACGAGAGCATCAGTTGTCGATTAACAAGGCAACACAAAGACACACAACGCCACTACACACACACACAACATATAATACAATCGCTTTAGGCCTGTTTCTCCTAATTAGTAATGGAATTTGTGGAAATGTCTCTCGTGAGCTCTCGTCCAGTTTCACCGCTCGTTTCAATCAAAAGCAGCTCAGAGGGGAAATGTTGAGTTGTGTTGACGGACGTGTCGACGCTACAGGCTGTGTGTTATTATTATTATTTACTGAGACACTGGAGCACTTACCAAAGACACGTCGCCGGTTCCCTGCAGCCAGGAGCTGAGAATGTGACGTGGGTTTGAATCCATGATCTTTTGTCACTTGTGTTCTCTGCGTTGACACCGCGTTGTGTTACATCAGTTGTGCTTTGTGTTGTTTATCCCTTTTCATCGCACCTAATTCCAGCAACAACAACTTACTTAAAGTTTCATGTAAAGTTGCATAATGTATGGCGGCTGTGCTTTTATCGTGGGTTCCCTGTTAGCTGGTGGCTCCGCCCCCTGCTCCTCTGTCTCCGGGTCCATGTTGTCTTCACGGTACCAGTGGACCCGGCTTCCCTGTTAGCTGGTGGCTCCGCCCCCTGAAGCCTCCCTCTCCGGGTCCATGTTGTCTTCACGGTACCAGTGGACCCGGCTTCCCTGTTAGCTGGTGGCTCCGCCCCCTGAAGCCTCCCTCTCCGGGTCCATGTTGTCTTCACGGTGCCAGTGGACCCGGCTTCCCTGTAAGCTGGTGGCTCCGCCCCCTGAAGCCTCCCTCTCCGGGTCCATGTTGTCTTCACGGTACCAGTGGACCCGGCTTCCCTGTTAGCTGGTGGCTCCGCCCCCTGCTCCTCTGTCTCCGGGTCCATGTTGTCTTCACGGTACCAGTGGACCCGGCTTCCCTGTTAGCTGGTGGCTCCGCCCCCTGAAGCCTCCCTCTCCGGGTCCATGTTGTCTTCACGGCACCAGTGGACCCGGCTTCCCTGTTAGCTGGTGGCTCCGCCCCCTGAAGCCTCCCTCTCCGGGTCCATGTTGTCTTCACGGTGCCAGTGGACCCGGCTTCCCTGTAAGCTGGTGGCTCCGCCCCCTGAAGCCTCCCTCTCCGGGTCCATGTTCTCTTCACGGTACCAGTGGACCCGGCTTCCCTGTTAGCTGGTGGCTCCGCCCCCTGAAGCCTCCCTCTCCGGGTCCATGTTGTCTTCACGGTGCCAGTGGACCCGGCTTCCCTGTTAGCTGGTGGCTCCTCCCACTGCTCCTCTGTCTCCGGGTCCATGTTGTCTTCACGGTGCCAGTGGACCCGGCTTCCCTGTTAGCTGGTGGCTCCGCCCCCTGAAGCTTCCCTCTCCGGGTCCATGTTGTCTTCACGGTACCAGTGGACCCGGCTTCCCTGTTAGCTGGTGGCTCCGCCCCCTGCTCCTCTGCTCCGGGTCCATGTTGTCTTCACGGTACCAGTGGACCCGGCTTCCCTGTTAGCTGGTGGCTCCGCCCCCTGCTCCTCTGTCTCCGGGTCCATGTTGTCTTCACGGTGCCAGTGGACCCGGCTTCCCTGTTAGCTGGTGGCTCCGCCCCCTGAAGCCTCCCTCTCCAGGTCCATGTTGTCTTCACGGTGCCAGTGGACCCGGCTTCCCTGTTAGCTGGTGGCTCCGCCCCCTGAAGCCTCCCTCTCCAGGTCCATGTTGTCTTCACGGTGCCAGTGGACCCGGCTTCCCTGTTAGCTGGTGGCTCCGCCCCCTGAAGCCTCCCTCTCCGGGTCCATGTTGTCTTCACGGTACCAGTGGAGCCGGCTTCCCTGTTAGCTGGTGGCTCCGCCCCCTGAAGCCTCCCTCTCCGGGTCCATGTTGTCTTCACGGTACCAGTGGACCCGGCTTCCCTGTTAGCTGGTGGCTCCGCCCCCTGCTCCTCTGTCTCCGGGTCCATGTTGTCTTCACGATACCAGTGAACCCGGCTTCCCTGTTAGCTGGTGGCTCCGCCCCCTGCTCCTCTGTCTCCGGGTCCATGTTGTCTTCACGGTACCAGTGGACCCGGCTCATGAGACGTGGATCGGCGTAACCACATGAATAATTTCTATCTAATATCCCTTATCCCCTCAGCAATATAAACATGCTTTTCCTCAGCGCCTCACCTCTCCTGCCCCCCCCCCCCCCTTATTCTCTGCCTCCTCTCTCCCTCACTCACAATCTCTCTCCTCCTCCCCCCCCGCTCCGTGGCTCCCTCCTCCTCTCTCCTCCCCGACTTCACTAAACAGGCCGAGGGAGAAAATGGAAGTGGTTTATCACTCAGGTCCATTATGTTAGCGTTCAGGAGATAGGGCCAAAGGACGGCATGATTAATTGAAAAGGATTTTTGTGTTGAGTGTGTGCGCTGTGATATTTAAATATCACATTATGCATCAGTCATGCAGGCTACAGTAGATGTGTTGAGTACATCGTTACACACGTAGGATTCCACCAAACAGGCCAGAGGTGAACGTTTTCCACTGGAGGCCTCAGATTCCACTGGTTCACGTTGTCTTCCAGAGATTAGACGTGTTCACATCTCTCTGCTCAGCGGTGAATCACGAACAGTCGCTCGGCGTCTGCTGATCTTTTATCATCGGGAAGAAAAATGCAAATGAACTGATAATACGTGAAAGTGAAATTTAAAAAATGGTGTGAAAGTGGCGTGAAGCCTCCACTTAGCGACTTCCACCTTTTCCAAGTAGTTTCAGAAAATCTATCGACACGTTCAGTATCAACACATTTGCAGCTTGCCAATGAAAATTCAATTAACAGCATCTTCTCGTTAAGTTTGTGATATTTATATATATATTCCTTGTTCCAAATTATAATACCTGAGCATAAACTTAATTTCAGAAGACAAAACATTTGGTTTGTACGTCGGTTGGATTCGTTGATTTATTAGTTGATTGGTAGTTTGGTTTGTTTATTGGTCGGTTAGTTGATAACTAGGGTTGATATATAAATAGGAGGGAAATGTCATAAATATGTATTTGTTGAAATGTGGTGAGATTAAATCAGATACAGACAGAGAGAGAGCAAACTGACCAATCGAATCAAACGTAGGTCAAACCTTTGTCTTCCTGACCCGATGAACTGCGCATGTAGGAATATTTAGATCTCACATGATATTTAATAAGATGATGTAACTCAAACTGTATCAGAGCCGGAGATTGTGTCTCAGAAGCAGAAATGAACAACAACGTGTCTGTGATTAAACTTTCACGAGGCTGCTTGTCGGCTCTAAAACTGTAAAAGGCTGAAGCTTGCTCTTCATGGACCTGCTAAAGCTGCGTCTTACCAAGGCGTGAAATTGTTGTGCAAATATATTTTTTAATACAAAAACCGCATAATTCAACAAAAAAAAATACATAAACCCAGAAACCTCGTCTTAAAAACAGAATCGCTGCTGTGAAATGAAAAGCTGCATCTGAAAGGCTTGAGCTGTATTCCTGCAAATTGAATCAGCTGTGGGACGCCGGCACCTTACAGCCACACTACACAATTCATGTGTCGACGCTTGTTGTGTAAACACTTTGCAAATAATGTCAGAGTGTCAAGACTCCAGCTGATGTGCTGTCGGCGGAGGCTTCGGGCTCAGACAGTGTGAGAACTTTATGAAATACACAAACGCGCAGTCACCTCTTAATGCACGCTCCCTTTTATCATATGTGATAAACCTCAAGCTGTGTTTGAATCTCACACACAGCGGCCGCCTGTCTCACTCAGCTCAGGTGAGAAGAGCAAGAGGAGGAGGGAGGTAAGTGTGAGAAATATTAAGACTAAAACCCTCTTAATGTAATAAGTGTGCAGGAAATCAACCAGATCAGAGGATTCAATGCTTCTCTTGTGTTAGAAGTTGATATGATGCTTTGTGCTCCTCTTCCTCTTCCTCTTCCTCTGCAGCCGCCTGCAGATACTGAACATCAGCTCAGTGGACAAAGCCAAACACCGGCTGAAGTGCACGTCAGCTGACCCACATGCTTTTAACCTCCCTGTGAGCAGCTGGAGGCCGGGCCAGGCACCCAAACCCAGAAATGCACTTAAGTGAGAAGTCATCTTACGAGACAGGATTTCCACATTCCTCCAAAAAAAAAAACTAAAAATAAATTCATTCCACCTTAAAAATTGAGCGAGGAGCACGAGTGCAGCTTTTGAATTCAACCTCGGAGCGAGTGCTGTTTCCTGCAGGCCTGTTCTTCACTCCTCAGCTGTTTCTAGATCAGGAGTGTGTCGCCACCTCCACAGAAAGAAACAGCAATATATTATTAGAGAGGCATTACGTATAAATGCAGGTTAAGTGGACGTCTTAATGGAGACCTGAGTGGGTCTACCTGCTCCGAGACGAACACTAAACATTTTCTTTCTCTAGCCGTCTGCGTGTCGGGGGATTTGTCAGCTCCTGTTTTTTTTCAGGTGTCGCTGAGGACATGGGGAGGTGAGAATGAGGAGAGGGAGGCAGAGGGGGAGGGGGGGGGGGGGGCAGAGGTGATGGATGAACCGAGAGGAGGCTGTTGGTCCTCGTTCTCCGAGTGATGTGTGGAGTAATGAAGAGATAAAGATCCAGAGCAATAGAAGATAGTTCTATACGTCTTACTTTAGGTGGAGAGACGGACAGAGGGACAGACAGAGGGACAGACAGAGGGACGGACAGAGGGACGGACAGAGGGACGGACAGAGGGACGGACAGAGGGACGGACAGAGGGACGGACAGAGGGACGGACAGAGGGACGGACCGAGGGACGGACAGAGGGACGGACAGAGGGACGGACAGAGGGACGGACAGAGGGACGGACAGAGGGACGGACAGAGGGACGGACAGAGGGACGGACAGAGGGACGGACAGAGGGACGGACAGAGGGACGGACAGAGGGACGGACAGAGGGACAGACAGAGGGACGGACCGAGGGACGGACAGAGGGACGGACAGAGGGACGGACAGAGGGACGGACAGAGGGACGGACAGAGGGACGGACAGAGGGACAGACAGAGGGACGGACAGAGGGACAGACAGAGGGACGGACAGAGGGACAGACAGAGGGACGGACAGACAGAGGGACAGACAGAGGGACGGACAGACCGAGGGACAGACAGAGGGACGGACAGAGGGACGGACAGAGGGACGGACAGACAGAGGGACAGACAGAGGGACGGACAGACCGAGGGACAGACAGAGGGACAGACAGAGGGACGGACAGAGGGACAGACAGAGGGACGGACAGACAGAGGGACAGACAGAGGGACGGACAGACCGAGGGACAGACAGAGGGACGGACAGAGGGACGGACAGAGGGACGGACAGACAGAGGGACAGACAGAGGGACGGACAGACCGAGGGACAGACAGAGGGACAGACAGAGGGACGGACAGAGGGACGGACAGAGGGACGGACAGACAGAGGGACAGACAGAGGGACGGACAGACCGAGGGACAGACAGAGGGACAGACAGAGGGACGGACAGAGGGACGGACAGAGGGACGGACAGAGGGACGGACAGAGGGACGGACAGAGGGACGGACAGAGGGACGGACAGAGGGACGGACAGAGGGACAGACAGAGGGACGGACAGAGGGACAGACAGAGGGACGGACAGAGGGACAGACAGAGGGACGGACAGAGGGACAGACGGCTTCAAGCTTCAGGCTGGAGGACTCAGTGACGTCTCACTCTGACGCTACACAAACATCTCACTCTCCCAATCCAACGTGGAGATGAACCTGGAAGCCAACATGAAAAAGCAGGAGATCATCTGTGGAGAACAAGATTAGTTAATCCATCCTGGGACACTGAGGAAGAGTGATGATGATGAAGATGAAGAGGGTTTCTGATGACCGTACATGGCTGAACACACAATTATGAAAATGATATTCAATGTACGCTGACGTATTTCCCCTCAATCCTGCAGACTGAACCTGAGTCACATGAATTGATGACTTCCTGTATATTTTGTATCTGAATAGCTCCTCCCCCTCCTTTGCACATTGCATTGTGGGACACATCCGTCCTTCAGAAATCTAGAGATCCTTCATTTAGTGACTTTACTTACTGTAAAATCAGATTTGATTTATCTTGGGGTTGAGCCACAGTTTCATCCTCTTCTTCAAATCCTCCCCTCTCTACCCCCCCCCCCCGCCCCCTTGCCTCTCGCTCCTTCTCTCACCCCTTCCTCTCATCGAAGGAAACTTTAGCTTGCCGAACACAGTAGTAGAAGTCTCGACTGTTAATGAAATCTGATATCCAACTCGGCCCCCCCCCCCCCCCCCATCAGTGGTGAAACATCACTGACGACAACAACGATGAAGATGAGGAGGGAAACACAGTCGAAGGCTAAAAGGATGCCAAAGATGATTAAAGAGGAAAGATGGAGATCTGTGTATACTTATGAATGGAGGGATGGAGAGAGAGAGGGATGGAGGGATGGAGGGGGCCAGTGCTGTGTACTGCAGCAGAGGAAACGGTTGAGGAGGGAGGGAGGGGGGAGAGAGGGAGGGAGGGAGGGAGGGAGTGAGGGTGAGACAGAGGCGAAGAAAAAGCTTTTTGCAACCTGCCACCAGAGACATCACAGTTTTTCTGCTCAGAGGGTTTTCACTGGTTACGAAGAACAGCTTTGTGTGTGTGTTTGTGTGTGTGTTTGTGTGTGTCTGTTTGTGTGTCTGTTTGTGTGTGCGCCCCCTACTAAGTCTCACCGTGTTAGCACCACCAGGAAAGTCTCGGCTCTCCAATCTTCACTTTTGTCTCCGTGCTTCTGTCTTTTAATGAAATGTTTTTCGGTATTCATTGCGGCTGTCGTCTCCTTCCTTCCTTCCCTTCTTTTCTCTCCTTCCCTCGTTTCCTCTTCTTTCTCTCCTCGTTCTCTCCCAGCACGCCACCTTCCTATTTTTATTCCTCTCCCTCTTTCTTCTGCCAATGCTGTTAGGTCCATATCTTCTCCCATTATACCTGAGTATCCCTGACAGGCTGCGAACGCTGAAAGAAAAGCTTTACTGTCAATAATGGATAAACCAACATGCAAAAAGGGATCAGATGTCTCAGAGAAGAGAGGGAATAAATAAAAGAGAGAGAGGTGTTGCTTTTTCACCGATATTGCATCGGTGAAGAAACAGCAGAGGCCAGATTGCACATGAGTCCTGAGTGCGTGTGACAGAGGAGAGGCCGAGAGAGAGAAAGCGTTAGCTGGTGTCTGATGTCCCGTGAAAGAAGATGATGTCAGGTTTCTGTCTGAGTCGAGCCTCGGGACTATTTATCAAAACATCAGAAGAAGATCCAGAGGAGGAGGGATACCTCGGCTCGGAGGGGTCGAGGCGAGCGGCGACAGGACGACAGTGACTCAGACGATTTGGTCGGTGGGAGGTGGAAGCTGCTCCGATGCAGGACACGTCGAGCGGGGGGGCATCGCGGAGACAAATTGCATTTTTCAAGCGCCTCGGGCGGATCACGACGAGCAGCCCCGTCTCACCAGAGATGAAACTTCATTCCACAGATGAATATCAACTCTGCTCTCTCTTCAGATAATGGTGATCAATACTGTTAGGAGAAAAAGGAAAGCGTCAAAGTCAACATGGAAACAATAATCCAGTCTTTTATTGTGAAGGGCAATCTGCGGAAGTGCTGGGCTCACATGACAAACGTGATTTAAAATGCTTTTACATGTAGGTTAAACTCCAAATGTGTGATTTAGATGTGCACATGTACATGGTTATTATATGGTAATAGGAGACACAAATACCCCCCCCCCCCCCCACTGTGGACCCACTTGCTTCCTCTAAAGAACTCATCCCTCTGACACTTTGAGTCTTGATCCCACAACAGTCGAGTGAAGTCTTGTTTTATTTGTGCTTCTGAAATGTCTTATTTCCCATACCCCCCCCCCCCTTCCCTCTGCTCTGTTATGTTGCATATACTGTAATGATTTAACCCCCCCCCACACAACCCCCCACTCCTCTCACCCATAACCTCCACATATTTCTTCACTTCCGTCAAGGCCAACTCATCTGCCCTTACCTCCATGTGTCAGCTTTCTGTACCATTTCTGCTCCTCCGCCTCACTCCCTGACCTCCACACACACACACACACTCACACACACACACTCCGACACACACACACACACACACACACACTCACACTCACACACACACACACACACTTGTAGTGTACTTTGACATACATTTGACCCTTAATGTGCAGCATGTAAGATTCATGAGTGTTCTCCGGCCTGTGAACCCAACAGGGGGGGGGATAGCAACCCCCCTCCTCCCCTCCTCTCTCTTTCTCCCTCTCTGTCCACACACTGATAGAGAGACATTAATAATTGTATGAGGGCACAGAGAAATACAGAAAGGCGGGTTGCGTGTAGTTAATGGACGCTGTTGACTTTCATTAGCAGGGAGATGGAGCCGGCTCGGGATTCTCTCCTCTCCGCTTGGTTACGTTTCAAATCACTTTGTACGATTTGATAGAATTTGAGTCCCCGCAGCCGAGTGCGGATGTGTTTAATGTGATTCAAAGCCGGGAGGAATTTGTGTATAGGTTCACTTCATTGTGTTGTGCTATCAGGCTCTCGCATCCATCGCTCTCTTTCTGTGCTCCGTCCTCTCGCTCTCCGCATCGTGGCGTTTTTCTTTCACGGCTCAAAGTGGCTCCTTGCATTCTGAGCGGGTTCTTCACTCAAACACAACACTGGTGCATGAGAGAAGTATCTTGACAGGAGAGGTGATGGAACCGGCGAGAGGTCGGAGGACAGGCGCATGTTTAGAAATAACACAAGTGTTGTCTGCATGTGAAAGCAGCTCTTCCTATCTGGACCCTGTGGGATCACATGTGCAAGGTGTTCTCATACGATAACATGACACACGTGTGGATCACGTGATCGAGCAAGTTTATAGGTTTTCACGTGGGAAGCGACACAAAGCTTCACATGCGACGGCCACGATCATGTTCCCTAAACAACATTCAACATGAGCTTTTTACATGTGAACTCTACGATATTCATATTTGAAGTAAATCATACATAACGTTTCTCTGCAGAAGAACCTCACCTGGTTTCATGTCTTCATCTCTGAGGTGTCCTTCTCCTCGGCCCAGATAATCACTTCCATTCGGCTGCTGTGTTAAATGCACTCGCACTGAGAACAGTAGGCGTCATTAGGCCCGAGCATCTGAGGCTCCAGCCCTGAATGTTTCATAAATCGCCCCTAACTTATTCATCCGTCTTGCATGAGAAATAATCAAATGCCGTTGATCAAAAGCGCAGGTATATGGTTGTTTCTTTTGCGTCTTGAGCAGCAGATCTACTTCACACCACCTGGAGCTCTGTGTGAGCTGGTTGCTTGTCATCGACAGCATCTGGTAGCAGCAGCAGCGCCCGAGCTGAGTCACTGAGGCGCGACGTGAAGGCTGTGGATATAAGAAGCTCTTTTTTTTTACTCCACCAAGACAAGGGATGAAGGCAATGAGGTGGAGGAAGAGTTATCTCCCGTAGCTGCAGCAGCAGATGAGTCAGGACGCCAGTGTGTGCCGTGCAGACTCAGGTCGGTGTAGACGAGAGCTCTTCACCTCACTCAGTGGCTCTTAAATGGTTCTATCACAAAGTTACATGTGGTAACACAAGATTTCAGGGTTCATGTGTGTGCGACAGAATAAACACAGGGGACAGAGAACCGGTGTTTATCTATGATGGATGTTAGCACAGAGTCCACTGGTTACATCGGGTAAATGATATGATAAATAAGATGGATGACACATCTCCAGTATCGAGGTGGTAAAGCCTATTCAACCCTCTATGGGATGGAATGGTGCAAATGGATTTATGATGTAATTATCACGTTTAAAAAGATATGGAGCCTTGCTTCAATGAGGTGTGTGAAGACAGGACAGACTCAGAGGACACACAGGACACCATGATCAGTATTTCTACTGTTATCATTTTGTTTCCACGGCAGATCTCTGAAAACCGTGTGGAAACCAGTTTATTTTAAGTCTTAGAAACTGGCACTGGTCACATTTTAAATTCCCATCCCTCTGAAACATGAGATTTCTGGTCCATAAACTCTCTAATGTTTCCAGGTCCCGGCCCCGGCTCAGCTCAGCACCTCTCACTGTGTGTTGCACCAATTTGACACCTGCTCTATTTTTTTTTGTGCATTTTTCCGGCAGTGCAACCTCGCTTCCAAACGCTGCCCCCCCCCCCTTTTTATTTATTTATTTTCACAGCTGTAAAGGACTTTAAAAGAGACCAAGCTTCATAACCGCTGCCAATATTCCCCCGGCTCCAGCGCCTGGAATAATGTTGCGTATCAAACACCAAATACTCCAGTGCTCTCGGCAATTTAACTTTCTTTTATGGCTTAAAATGTGTGAACCATCTCGTGCACGGCGCCTTTACACGCCATGAAACAGCTCAATGAGAAACTGCTTTAATGAGAAAGGTCAGCTACTTTAAATACGCACTATTCCTGTCGGGTTTGTCGAGTGATTTTGCTTTTTGTTGTGATGACTGTCTTATTTACATATTTATTTTATGGAAAAAAAAATCAGTCGTACAGTCGGTTCCTGGCTGAAAAGTGGAAAACAAAAACAAGAAGAGGTTGTGTTATTCTGTGTTCAGTCTTCACTGTGTATCACAGCCTGCATGTGTGTGTGTGTGTTTGTCTCTCGGGAAAAAACACACAAAAGCAGACAGAGGTGCTAAAATCATTGGAAGGTGGAGGAGGAGGAAAAAGAAAATGGGGATAAAAGTAGTGAAGTCACACCTTCCTCCACAGACACAGTGGAAACACAAAGAAAGAAAGCTCGGTCTGTCTAATAATTACAAAACCCTGTTTGCCTGTATGTGGCTTGTACGTTCACATTTTGTTTAAAGGGATAATTCACCCAAAAATGTGGTTTAAACCGGGCACTGCTCTATAGTGAAGAGTTTCTAATTTCCAACATCTGCAAACATCGGTGTTGAATATGAGAGACGAGACAGTGGAAAGACGGAGGCAACAGATGAGAGGGAGGAGACGTGTTTGTTTACACAAAGTAAATATGTGTGGCTCAGATCTGGAAACAGCAAACGGGTGTGAAATAGGAAGAGTTGATAAAACCGCCGGGAGAGACAGCGGTTACACGTGTGAGGAGGTTTCCTGAGAAACAGCTGGATGCATGAGGTACTGTAAATGGAAATGAAGCTGTGAAACTGTGATTAAAAAAAATACAGTACACAGCACACACTGGTATTTATAAAAAACCCAGAAACCAAATGCTCTGTTTTTTTTGTTTCCACAGTTGAAAATAATGATTCAAGTTCAATATCTTCACTAAAACAACAAACACAGGCATAACAAAATATATATGTGCATTGCAAAGTATTAATATAGAGTGACAGGAGATTTCAGTAAGTCAGGAAACTCTGTTTTCAGACTTGAACTCTGGAAAAGGTCCAGACAACAGGGTCCAGACCTTCAGATTCAGAAGATGCAGCAGGAGATTCTCCAGACAGAAAAAACCTCAGAGTCAGGAAGTTGACATCTGCTTTGGCGTCCTCTCCTCTTTTCTTCTGCATTACTTCCATCGTGTGTTTGAAACAAAGAGAATCCTGAATATCTAAAATCTCCTTCTGTGTATAATTAGGATTATTCGGACAATATCCAGAGATTATCTAGAGCCTTTGACTTGTACATTCACGTTCTCACAGGCGGCTCCTCTGGATAATTTCAGGAGATCCTCCAGAGTTAGGTGTATGTTTGAAAGCAGCTTTGTTTTCTGATGATGCTCCAGATCTCCACGTGGTGGTCACCGTCTGATCTGTTGTTTTCTGGACTAATCTGAATACAACTGGTGAGAATAGGAATACAAATCAGATTCTTAGTTGTTTTGCTTTAGTTTCCACCTGTGAACAAAAAAACAGAAGCTGAGGGCGACCACCTGACGAGAGCTGGCCCTCAGCCCTCGGCCCTCCAGCCAGCTCGGGGGGGGGGGGGGGGGGGGAAATGACAAGTTCAACTCATCGGGTTCAGTCTAATTCTGCAAACTGCCACCGCTGACACCCAGAGTATGTTCCTGGCCTGTCAGCAGCTGGTGTAGCCACGAGGCCGCTTGTTAATTAATCCTCCCAGACACGACATCTTCTCCAACTCTTCCTCTGTGGTTCTGAGATTATCAGACACATTCAGGCTGTTCTGGCTTCCCCCCTCTTCATGTGCTGCACATACGACACAGTCTGAGCTGCAGGCCCCGGGAGGAGGGGCCCTCGCACTGTGTGGTGAGCTGGTGGCGTGAAGGTCATGATGGTGGATTGTGCACGTTACATCTTTAATGCAGAAGGCAGCAAAGACGGCTTGTTTCTCTGGTAGTTGGCAGCAAAACAGAAAAAAGTCCTTTGGCCAGATTGCCACAGAACTTAGTGGAAGGAGGTGGTGAGGTTCAGAGAAGATCCAATTACAAGTTGGTGTGGATACGCATCGGGGGTGGATCCAAGATTTAGTTTTTCTCTAGATTGCGATATGCTTTTTTTTTGACATTTTCACCCAAAGTAAATACTTATAAATGTACTTTTATAAACCACATTGGCTTCAATTCAGTTATAAAATCATCAATTTCACTGTAACCCCCCCTCCCCACCCAGGTATATAGTGTTATTCAGTCAACATGGCCGGCAGCTAGAGGATTTTTCTAAAATCTTCTTTTCCAGAGTGGAATCCAGAGCTCCAGAACTCCAGCCCCTCAGGGCCATCACACTCTCCCCACGCTGAGGTGTTCCTTCCTGGGAGACAGGCAGCCTAATAGAGGGTCGTTCATCCGGAGCCTCGGGTGCAGTCTGGCTGATCAATAGGAATCACACACACACACACACACGCACAGACACACACAGTGCATACGGTATACATCAAGATACATATGAACACAAGGACATTTGCTGTAGCTGTGCAGGCAAACAGAAACACCAACGCACTTCTAAGTGGATGCAAAGACAGAACACACACTCTTGCTACACAACACAACGTAACACAAGAAGACAAGCACCCTGCAAAGGTCTGGGTCTCCATTCCACACACACACACACATGCACAGACCCACACAGACGGTCTCGGCACGCTCGGGGAGGACACGTTGAGCCCACAGTGATCCGTCTTCATAGCAGCAGCATCTGCTCTTGTCCCTGTCTGTCCGCACAATGTATGAGTGGGAGGTAATTGCAGCACACAGCAGCATCACGCTGACATTAACTCATGATGTGGATTAAGTGAAGTCCAGAGCCGCAGCACCAATATTATCATTCTCCATTTCGTATCCCTCATTGCCGTGCCGGATTCCGGAGACATTTAGAATTCTGTGTGTCGTCGTCATCACGTTGTTGTTTCGTCTCTCGACAGGTTCGCTGCCAGATGAATGGAGTCGCTTGGATTTCCACTTTCATGGACCACTTGCATGATAACTAGCTCTGTCAGGACGGCTGCCAACAGCTTTCTCAGGGTTATTGTGTTGTGGCTTCTCTGCTGCTGCTGCTGGGGGACAGTGTGGGTTGAACCTATAACATATCACTGATGCAGTTCCCAGCTCAGGTCTCCAGCCTCAGTGTCCTGGGAGCTCAGAGGACAAAGACACACAGAGGCTGAATTAAAGGAGGATGAGATGATACTTAGGAAAATGAAAAACCCGCTGGCACTGGAACGATATGGACTTCGGCGACATCCATACAACTATACCACTGAGACCAGTGTGAAAACGCTGCTGGTCCCATTTGAGGTTATAATCTGTGGGACTGTATTTTAGAAACAGAAGGCAGAGTGGTCTTCCTTTTCACCGGTGCTGCTCCTTGTTTGTTGCCTCGCTCTCTTTCTGCAGCTAACAGCCGAATGCTTCCTGTGAAACCATCCTGTGGTCATGTGATGTGCACTTTCCATTAGTCTGGACTGGACTTAAAACTCATTTGAAACCACAACACTCGTGAGGACAGGGGTCGTTTTAGTTTGAAAACGTTAATAGCTGTAGAATTATCAAAAATGGAATCTATAACATCTTCATTCAATTGTATCTTTAACACATTTGACTCTGATCTACTTCTAGACACATGTGTCAGGAAACTTTAGTAAAAACACGTCAGCTCATGTAATTAGACGCCTCTGCAGTCAGCTTGCTCCTTGGCTCGGCCTAATTGGCTCACGAGGACGCCCCCCCCCCCCCCCCCCCCTGTGTCTCTAACTGTGTTCTGTCCACCTCAGCCTGATTGTGTTGCCGCTCTAATCTGCGCGTGAAAGTGAAATATTAATGAGGCTCAGCGGCGAGTGACTCTGAGTTCAGACGCTCACGCTCACCGAGCGCCAACGCTAATAATTATTTACAAAGCATTGAAGAGAAGGACTGACGCAGAGCTGAGGTTAAAACCACTGACATCACAGGCGGGGGTGTCAGCTGTCAGTCATTAATGTGAAACTGTCTGTAGCTTGATGAGTCGTCAAAGATCGTTGATGAGTGAAGAAGCTCAACTCGGCAGCAGCCACAGATTCCACAACAACATGGATGAGGTGCATCCACTTCATCATAATGAGCAAAAATAAATCCCCAATATGGATGCTACCATCTTGTTTCAACCCATTTTGAGCACCAAATTAATAATTAAATCAGATTTATATTAAATTAACAATTCAACATACACCAGTTTGATTAAAAGAATAATTAAAATGACATAAAATATCTTTAAAAACAGTTTGGCACATGTCCCATCCACTAACATGGAGTAGACAGGGGATTTGACTCCCCTTTTTGTCGTCCATCGTTATTTAAAGTTGAAATTGAAACCGATGAACAACCACAAATAAAGTGAGTATACATCTCAGCAGAGTGAGACGTCCTCTTTCCAGTGGATCTCCGTTTCCTCCTCGATGCCTAAAATCCCGTCGCTCTCTCTCAAACCTGCTGAGTCATGATTCCCTCTAAACGGCATCAAACAAAGGTCACAACAAATAATTACAATCCGATCAGCCGGCTCATTTCAGGAACTGTAACAGATTACTGCTGCAGGTTTCCCCTTCATAATCAGATGCTCATAATCCTGTTACATGTAATCCCCCCCCCCCCCCTGATGACTCATCACGTCCATTAAGACGCAGTCACACTTATTACACGGACGTTATCTCCCCCCCTCAGCTTCTTCTCTTATCTTCATAAAAGCAGCTTTTATCCACGGTTTGCTCTTAGCGCTGTCTTGGGGGTTGGGTGGAGTGTCGGCAAGTGTGCGTCTGTTTGTGTGTGTGTGTGAGTGTGTGTTGTGTTCCTCTTACATCCATCCCAGGCTTTTATCATTTGCATCCAGCCCCTTGTATTCCACGGCATGATTCAGCATTGGTTAAATGCCATCGCCTGTTATGTGATTGTACAATTAGCTCCTCTTATCTTTCAGGGAACAACCTTTTATCCAGTTTCTTGTTCACAGCTCTGTAATCTCATCCGTTGCTCTTATCGCAGTGTTTTCTTTCAAAAGCTATTTGTTTTGACGGGAAGATAAAAAAAAACTGGACTTATTGTAGTGCCGGCTCCAATTCTTAAATGCTTCTCTCTTCAGCATTTTTGTAAGCAGCGATATTTGAGTCCCCGGGACATCTTTATTACAGGGTTACCGACAGACGATGACAGCTCGATGCTGGAAACTCTGCGGAGGTCCATCTGGTTGACACTGAAATCAGGTGCTCTTTACAGAACGCATTTAATGCACTTCACAGGAGGTGAACCTCAGACTGCTGCAGTGTGAGTTTCACGGTTTCACAGACTGAGCATAAAGAGACGAATCTGACTAATGGCTGCTGCACACTAGACGACCATCGGCCTGATTGCAGGTCTGGCTCCGCCCTCCTGACGAGTGCAGGACACTTGATTGGACCAAATTATCCTGTTATATAATATGAAGTTTCCATATGGTTAATATGAATGTGTCTGTCTCCTTGTTTTTATTCTGATGTTCCCATGTTCCCACAAATGATTGGTTTAAACGCAACGTGTGTGTTTCTAAATCTCGACTGGTTAATCTTGTGTGTGTGTTCTCCTGATTTCAAATATTACAAATCTGTTGTAATGTCTGTGGTCTCCTTCGTTTTTAAAAATGAATTTTAAAAACCCTTTTGTGTGAAGCAGACATGCAGATGTCTGAATATATTGTAAGTGGACAGAATGAAATGTGAATGTAGGAATATACGATCATTACCTTACACTTTGCAGTCTGTCCTTTTAAAACCTTCATTGCATCATTTGCATTTTTCAAGTAAATCGGTACTTTTGGCTGAAAACTGAATAAAACCTGCTGATTATCTCGCAGTGAGTCAAAGACCTTGGTTGAGATAATATCTGACTTTTTGCAAAGACTTGTCAGTTTTCTGTTTTTCTGTACTTGACCGAGAAACACATCTTCATTTCAATTCTTCCAACCGAGGCCAACGCCTGTGAAATGCTTCTGAACGTAGCCTTGGAAACAAAGATTAAAGAGTAGAAGGCTCGGTGAAGGCGAACGCATCATCGGGTCAAACCACCGAGCAGCAATCATGTCCTAACTTTTTGGAGGGCGGCTGTGAGAGGGAGACGGGGGGGGGGGTGGAGGAGACGGAGGAGACGGTCGGTGGTTAAATATCCGAACGACCTAGAAGAAAGAAAAACAAGTTGAAACTTGGCAGATGCAGCGAACGAGCAGCACCTAATTCCGAGGTTCCCCCGAACAAGGCAGTTAACCTTCAGCCGCTCTTTTACCAACAGTGAGACGCCGGAGCTGCCAAATTCTGAATAAATGTGGATAAGTGTGAAACGGGGGGGGGGAGGCAGCTGAGAACGAGCATGCATGCTCAGTTAACCTGTGGCTGGATGAAGATGAAGATGAAGATGAAGATGAATTCACAGACAGGAAATTCTGGCAACAGCGAATTCAATCCCAGCAAAAACAAGTTAATCTTCTCATATCTCACGAGCTGGAAATAGCTGTTTGTGCATTTATGGTTAAGATGAGGTGATTTATCATGTTCTAAAAAGTATAGTGATTCATTTAATTGTGTCACAGCTTGTACAAGTGCAGACACTAGAGATAAGGTGGAGGTTGGATGTCACTGCATGTTGATCTAAATGTAAATGCCAAAATGCAACAAACACAACATGTGTTATTGTTGTGTGTGTGTGTGTGTGTGTGTGTCTTTTTATATCTCTAGAGTTGTGACCGTTTCGTCCTTAAAGTCACTCGAGTACATGCAGACAGAGATAAGAAGAGAAAGACCTGTGGGGCTGATGGAATCTGACCAGGGGCCTGTAATCTGTCACATTTCTACTCCAGGAATATTCACATTTTTCCATCAGGCTGTTGCTTCATGCGTCTGTTATTTACCCCCCCCCCCCCCCCCCCGTCTGCTGCACCTCCCTCCTCCTGCATGAGCAGAAGTCTTCTTCTAAATGTGTGTGTTTGTGTGTGTGTGTGTGTGTGTGTGTGGTAGGGGGTGTTCAGGCATTATTAATTGTTGTGGGGACTTAAATCAGATTACACATTATGGATACTTGTCCTCTGAAGTCATGAGGACACCGTTGTGTGCCTGTGTGTTTGTGTGTGTGTGTGTTTTACTTATTCTCCATGCATCTCCCTCTCCTTGGATTTCCTTCCTAAAAGCAACTATCCATATCCAACCCACAAACACACACACACAGACACACACACTTTAATGGACCAAAGGGCTCCCATGTGTCCATGGGCAGAAAGCCCATCATCCCGTCGTGGTAATACTACTGTATGAAAAATGTATGACGGGATATGATACAGAGCTAAACTCATATCTACACACTTGTGAATTAATCATTTGGGTTTTGAACGCACTCAATAATTTTTTTATCAGTGTTTTCTTTGTGTAGTTTTTTCTTGAGCTCTCTGTTTCAGTTTTTTGAACCGAGAAGCCATCTTTTTCTTTTACTCTCCCTCCCTCTCGTAGTGTTTATTCTTCCTATCATTCACTTTTTCAATTCAATCTATCCCCCTTTTCTTTAGCCCCAAACAATGGTCCCTCTGTTTGCCCCCCCCCCCCCCCCCCCCGCCCTCCAAACCCCTGGTGCAAAACTCTCATCTGCCTTTGTAGCACAAGCTATGACTCAGTAAACACAGGTCTAATCATTTCTGCCCTTCCAGAAATCCGATTGCCAGCTTCCGGTTCCAAATATCATCAATATTTAATTATACGATTATCTTTTTAGGACACAACACAGATAGCGAAAAGGGAAAGAGGCTTAAAAAGTCGGCTCCAGTCGGTGGATAATCCTCTTGTCCAAATGGACACCCCCTGCAGCGGCGTCACTGTCCACCCACCTGACCAAACTCACCTTCTCCAGATTAAACAGGAAAACAGGATAATGTTTTTATTTATCTGATTTCCCACCAACTCCTGCCAGGAGATGAATTCACTATTGTTTAGTTGCAATGAATAAAAATGCCCTGGTATTGATTTGTGTCGGGCAGCAGAGGTCAGAACACGTCTCCAACACCAGGGGGACAGTTTTTTGTATCTCACTTGATTTCGTGACCCTACATTTTGGGTGTACCTTCACAAAACTTCCACATAGGCCATTAGAAACCACTCTTATTGAGCGTTTAACATGTGGGTCTCTTCTAAAAGCCTGTGGTGGAAGATAAGAGTTGGATAATCCACCAACACATAATCATACGGCACCTTCCTCCAGCGGCTGCACCTCACTGTCAAAAGAATCCCATTGGTCCCATGACCCCCAGTATGATAAGAGGCAGTGGAGTGGTTTCTCCTTCAGGTGGAACAGTGCATTCCTTTCCTTGAATCGACCATGGCACCTTTAAAATGGAAAAACAAACATGACCTCCCAAGAAGAAGGTCTCTACATTGATGGAAGATTACGTCTGAGATGACAAAGGCCTCCAGCATCTGTTGGGATGATGATTGAAATGAAGACACGAGTCTTGTTATCCAAAACCAAACTTAAAGGACGGGTAGAGGAGAGAAGGCAAAGTAGGCATTTGTCTGGGGTCTTCAGCTGAATGACAATAAACGTTAGACTTAATTGTACTTGGTGATAAGAAAGCTCAGATCAATCAGAGAAGAAGAAGAAGAAGACGAAGAAGAAGAAGAAGAAGAAGAAGAAGAAGAAGAAGAAGAAGAAGAAGAAGAAGACGAAGAGGAAGAAGAAGACGAAGAGGAGACACACAGGATCTGGACACTCGAGTGCAGAACGAGGACAAAGTCGTCTGCAAACAACAAACAAGAATGTCCCCTTTGTCCCTCTCAAGATCTGAACTACACATTTATGCCTTAAACGAATATCTTGAAAGAGCGAAGCCTTGAGCCGACCACGTGAGCTCAACTCTCAATCTCCTCGTGTAGGCCCTCAGCCTCCATATTCCCAAACGACCTCGTCCAAGATGCGTCTTCCACACCAGCCTGGCTCAGTCTCATCTGTGGCGTAATGTAAGAGTAACCTGAAACCATGCAGCGGTGGATCTCACAGTTTGACACCAGAGCACCGAGCCTTGACCACACAGATCGTAGAGTCTCTTGCAAGGAGGATAATTCATTTTAAGGCCGGAGTCATTCAGTTGTTTCTTCCATGGGGTTCTGGTTCACAATAAGGCCAGTCAGTGAAATTATAGCTTTTCCTTTGGAGGCCATTAGGTCCTTGTAGTGAATGATCAGCAGGCAAAATAGATCTATTAACCCCGCGGTGATTTTTAATAGCACGACTCTTTGAGAAGCATCCGGGGCCAAACCACTAATGCCAGTGTTCAAAACCAGTAACCAAGGCCGCTGCAGTCCTAAGTGGCCGCCCTGCTTGTTTCACAGCCAGACATCCGGGGCTCAGTAACTTGAACTTCTGCGATTTAAAAAATAGATTTAGTTATTTGATATTCACTGTTTTACAGTATATTTTTCTCTTTTCTAATTTCACATGAACTTTGATTCCATGTGATAAACAGACCACAGTGGGGGGTGCTGCCGAGTTATCAGCTGCAGACGAGTACTTGTCTTGATTCTGGAGGAGTCTGGGTCAACATCACTCTCTGTGGCTCTTCCTGTGCTCGGCTGCATTAAGAGCCTTTAGCTCTGAGAGGCTCCGCTGCTGGGGAAGCTCTCTGCGAAGTGGAGCCCCCATTAAAACACACAACTATTATATCCGTGTTGTTGTTGGAGGTGATAAATCAGCGGCTCTGAATAATTTACCAGCATGGAAGCAGGAGCAGAGCGCTGAGAGATTTAAAGGTACTGTGCTGGAGAATGGAAAGCTCTCATCTGTTTGTTTCTCTCTCTCTCTCCTTCCTTCTTTCTTTCCCTCTCTCTTTATGTCACCATCTGTCTCCATATCTCTTCCTCTATTCCTCTCTCTAACTGGCTTCAGGAGGGATTCACACTACTGGCCCCCGAACACACACACACACACACACACATCTACACACTCTCTCTATGCAGTGCTGGTGGAATCATATATCACCACAGGCTGGGATCTTATCAGGCCAAACTTTGATTTGGCATATATCAAACTAGCTGTTATCTTAATTATGTTTCCAGACGTTTTCGATCGATAGAGCTTATCTATTGATGGGGATTTCTTGATAGAGATTATCAAAGGAGAGGATGGAATCTGCAGTAACCTCTGTGTGAGGGGCTGCCTCCCATCTGAATCCACAGGAGGCCCAGGATGCACACGGCAGTTTTCTTCTTATTGTTAGTCGTCTGCAAAAGCTTCTATTTCCGGAAGGTCATCTTTTCAGGATCTGAATCTGAGTCTCGTCTTGAAATGTGGTTTATTGTAGAAGATCTGGTTGAAGCTTATGTAACATGATGTAACTCGTACTGAGGAACAGCGCCCCCTGCAGTGACACATCCCGATTCATTCTGTCGGGTTCCATGTTCAAGTAATTAAGTGTTTTTTATTCATTCAGTGTTTTCCCACTCACTCACTGAAGTGAAACGCAACTGACTGGTTGATATTATCCAAAATCACAGACTTCCTGAACTCCAACATCTGCTGCTGCCACAAATCCACCAAACTCCATTTAGAAATCTCCATCATTTTAAAAGTTTCCTGCTGATTATTGGAGATAAACACTGTTTTTTAGCAGGATGTGATTCTGATGATTGCAGCTGCATCAATCAGTTAAGTTCTTCTCACTGGAGATTGTACTCCCTCATGCTGTATAGCAGAGTCTTGCTTTAAAGCAGATTGAAGGCCCTAACCTGTTTTTCCCCCAAGACTTACTTCTACAAGTACCTATGCAATGGTAGTGGAGCTGACATCTCAGAATGAAAATGAGCAGATTGTGGTTAGAATTGGTCAATCACTTGAGGCCCTGCAGCTCTCGAGTGGGAGCAGAGTTTGTGTCACGTCTGTGGAACATTGACGATAAGTCAACGTGTTACAATATGAACTGTTTCTCTCACTTTCACAGGTTTCCTGCGACGTGTCTCCTGTGAAGCTCGACTCCGGCTCCAGCAGATGCTTCTCTTGAATAACAAACAGTCTGAGTGGATTTATTTGTCAAATGAGCTTTTTCGTCCTCACCTCCGATCCCTGTTCATTGATGTTTGCTTACTCCTGACTCCAATTAGCTTCTGCTGCCGCCATTAGCCTTGAGGTTGATGTACTTTTTCCAAACTGCAGCGTTTGAATGATGTTTTTCAGAATGGAACTCGACCCAGCACGATGGTTTCATCAGATCGAGTTTGTTAAACCTCAGATTGAAGATACAAACAAGTTTTAAGACACAAATACAGTTTTCTAAAGGAATCACTTTCCTCTCGCCACTGAAGATGTTCCTGATATATTTATTTTATAAATCTGATGATATGCTGTGCTTCTAAATTCAGGGGTCTGTTCTAATCAAATCACAACATCAGGTTAACCGCTCATGCTCTTCTGTAAAAACGTAACAACCAATTACCTCCACCTATCTCCCTGGTGTGTAATTAGCGGGGGGGGTGGGGGTGGGGGGGGCAGAGCGCCTGATTTAGCATAGTTATGTCTTTAAAGGCCACAGTCGTTATAAAGCTGCTTTTCTTTCTCAAATCTCCACCGACTCAGGAAGAATTGTGCTAAAAACGTCTGCATTCAGGCTTCCAGTGTCAAAAATCACCTTTTTTTAAAGACTTTGCAAGTTACAGCAGATTCACTGAGTCCTCTTTTCTGCTTACTGGATAGAGGAAGACACAAACACTGCTGGGTGTGTGGAGGCCGACTCCCTCCGGATGTGTTTATGAGAGTCAGAGGCGCTGAGTGTAAAAGACTCCAGCGAATGACATTTGTTAGTTGTCGGAATCAGAACTACGGCGGTTTATCAGCCGCATGAAACCCGAGGTCGGGCGTTGTGTAAACACAGTGATGTCTGACTGGGGGGTTCCATCGGAGGTGTGAGGCTGTGATGTCCACATGTGAGCTCTCCTCTGAAACTAGGTCAGGACATGAGACCCTATAACAGCTCACTGGGTGTCCCTTCACCTGCTTCCATTCCATGAAGCATTCCACGGTTGGAGTTGTTCGGGATCCGCTGGCAGGAGGCTGAATGACCACATTGTGAAAACGCTTAACCGACTGGTTTCATGTTGCTCGACTGGTTTTTTATGACTCATTGACTGTTTGGCGGCACGGCAGATTAAGCAGGACTCAGCTCTGGGTCTTTAGCAGGTGCTGATGTGTTGCCAGCCTGATCCCGTGGCCTGCTCATTGTCGGCCAGGAGCAGTCCACGTTCTCTGGAGTGATCTTAGTCAACGCAGTCTCCCAGCTGTACTCTGTGACCCCCTCCCCCCCTCCTACATCTGGAAGTTCAAGGTAGATTTCAGTGTCAATCTCTCTATGCACTGTACTAAATATACCTGGAAATTCAATTGATAAATTACACAAAATACTCTGAAACTAACCCTGATGCATTACGTTTGGCGTCAGAATCAGGTCGGTTAGAACATTCGTACTTAAATGTATGAGATACAGTCAATTTCTGCTGCAGAGGCATCCTGAAATAGCTATTAATAGAAATATAATTGGATCTTTTAATTGTCAATATGCTGCACACGATGAGATGACTCCATTGTTTTTGTGTTCTTTAAATAGATCCTGGTTTGATAAATCGCTAAAGAGAAACTGCTCCACTCTCCACACTGTTAGCATCAGAAACATGGAGGAGAAAACCCGAGCTGACCAATCATAACTATATCTGACATGTTGTTACATTGCTGATGATGTGAATGCTGAGGTTCTGCACAAAGCTTCTGCTTTGTTATGACACACGAGCATGAATTGTGTTGAGATGACCGGTCGACATTCAGATCCGCACCCAGAGGACACACTGAGTGACTTTCTGTGTTTGACCTGATATAAACAATACATCATCCCAGTGCTCTTATCCTGACGTGTGACTGTTTGTGCGATGGGACTGAAAGCGTTGCAGATAAATGTGGAATCTCACCGCGCTGGTGGGCCGTCAGAGCATCCATAAAGTTTTTACAGACATTGGCAGGCAGGCAGAACTTGGGAGAAGCACCTGCCCTGTGTGTGAACCTGAGGGCACACTGCATGTGTATTCACTCTGCAATCACAATAATCAAACCCACAACTTCCCCCACAGCCACAGCTTGAATTGAATTGTGTGGGAAACACTGATGTATGCTACATTTGTTCAAATGGAAAAATGCAGTTATCACAACCCTGTGGCCTGCACACATGCAAACACAGCCTCGTGTCTGAAAGGTATTCATGCATGGGCCCATGGAAATGCTCCTGTGTAATGAAGTGGAAACTTTAATAAGGACTTTACAAGGCAGAGATTTGATTCTCTCCTTCTCCCTCACTCAAGCATACCTGCACACACCATTTAATTTAAATCCCACCTAGGTTGAGCGGTCAAGGGGAAGGAACATGTAATGAATATTGGGACATATATTAGCTGTCACAATGGGATGTCCACTTTCTCTTTTTCATCTCCACGCTGGCAATTCTTCAGGGTCGCACGGCCCCTCGCCCCCCCACTGAGCTCGAGCTGCTCCTGAGCCTTTGACGCTCCCGTCCTTACACCCGAGATTGACTAATAGACACGGGGGGTAAGACCTGGAGGTGGCAGGAGGAGAGGAACATGGGGAGGGAGGAGGCTTTGACACACATTCTGCCCCTGGTAAAAAACAATAACTCAAGCAGAGGCATTCATGCAGATATTTAGACTGTTATTAGAATGTTATAATTTTGTAAATTACAATGACACTCAATGGATCCTCTCATGAACCAACAACCTGATAGATACAGATTTATAATTGGATCTGCACCAAATTGCACATTATCATATAAACAATACTGATTCTTTAATTAGAATCATTACAAACATTCCTCTTTTGGCCTACGTGCCTTCCTTCCACCCATCTCCATAGAAATCTGCTGTGTAGTTTTGGCTCAATCTCTCTGACAATCACAAACCATCTCACCAACAAACAAACAAATGGTCATTGAATCCCATTTATGCAAATACTAAGACTTTCCACTGCGGGTAAAATAGTTAAGAGTTATTAACAAATGCAACATAAGCAAAGTCCATGTTGTGACTTTTTTCCATTTTCCATTTTCTATTAAAGACATTTAGATCATCTGACTCTGTTTTATTGAGGCAGCACAATAAGTCTATTTCAATGCCTGTGTAGACACAGAGAGGAGAGGAAGAGCCATGACTGTTTAAAGTCATCTTCTTTCTTTACCCAGTGATTTAATAGCCTTGTAGAATCGTTGCCCTCCTCAGGGTCACAGCGTCTGCACAGCGCAGAGGTAAGAATACGAGAGCCACACATGCAGAGGAGAAGAAGAGACACGGGGGTGGAGGGATTGTTACCACAGCGGGGGCACTTGTCCGCCATCGCTCACTGAGACAACCTATAAGAGAGATCAGGGGAGGTGGAGGAGGAAGAACTGAGAAATACAGGGGGCCGGGCAGGAGAGGGGTTTTCTTCAAGCTCAGTGGAGCGTTGATGTGTCTCTGTCCAGCTGAGAGCAAAGAGATAGAGAAGCTATCTGCTGCACCGGGGGGGGTCTGCATATGCAGGAGAAACAAACAGAGGCCGGAGAGATGGAGGGCGAGGTAGAGAAAGAGAGAGTGGGATATCGATGTGGAGATTAAAACCAACAGAGACAGAACACGGGA
This sequence comes from Platichthys flesus, assembly GCF_949316205.1. Lineage (NCBI taxonomy): Eukaryota > Metazoa > Chordata > Actinopteri > Pleuronectiformes > Pleuronectidae > Platichthys > Platichthys flesus. Next base: position 2,209,257 of record NC_084956.1, read on the forward strand.
TTAAGAGAACACTGCAATGAGGAACCGTTGCTCTCAGCATCACTTTGGTCTATTCTGCTGTTTCTGTCTGGGCGGGGGGGTCATGGGGAACACTGATGCTGCTCCAAGATAAATCACAAATCAGATCCCACCTGAGAGATCATCTTCTATTTTATGGCAGAAATACTTGATGAGCAACTTATATTTATCTCAGGTCATAACTGACAGTAGACAGTCATCTGCAAAACAGCAAACTGCCAATAAAGTGTGTACTTTTTGATGTGCTTTCAGACCATTCTAACTCAGTGTCCTCTTGCCCATGATACCTATTATAATATATTAATAACCAGAATATTGTCGGCCAGATAACTGTTTACTTCAGGTAGAGATTTCTACAGAATGTTTTAAATTGTCTTATTTTTATTCCAAACTTCAGTCGCAGTCTTATCTCACAGTGTGGCGGCCTTTCTGGTGTGTGTGTGTGTGTTTGTGTGTGTGCTGCGATTAAGTGTATGTTGTGAACGTCCACATTATTAAAACATGGAGATTACACATCCTGAATGGGTCCTCTATTCTCCACATTAAATATTCATAGAGAGCAGAGAAGAATGGAGGAGAGAAAGGAGGTCGGAGGGAGGAGACTTGACAGCAGGGGAGAGGATTTGAAGAAGAACTGGTTGGTTTTAAACACACAACACCGGGATGGCACATCAGAGCTATCAAGAAATAAGAGAGGAGCTCAGAAGAATGTTTTTATTTATTTATTTATTTCAGTCCTACAAAAACTGTGATTTAAGGTCAAAAAGATTGATTTCTGAGGTTGAAAGGATGAAACATATTCTTTTCTATTAGCTTCCATGGTGACGATATGAATTGTAGCTGCGCAGCTAAGCTGGCGACGGAATGCTCTTCCATGTTTGTTATTAAAAAAAAGAGGAGTGGGCATTAGCTGCTCTGATGCATTATTCCGAGCATCACATCTCATTACATTCCAACAACCTGGTGACGCTCGGCTGAACCCACGTTCTATTGTGAAGCTTGATTCTTTACCTACGATGCTTTTTAATTAGGAATTATCCCAGAAACGACTTTGTAATTTGGTTCTAATGACCGAGGAACATTTCATTTGTTTTAGTCTGAGCTTAGTTTGTTTGTGTTGAGTTAATAAACTGTTGTTGACTTCCAGATGAATGAGTGAATGACCTGAATCTTGTGTATGTTGTTCAGTTAATATGATTTTTCATGTGCAGCTGACATGTTAGTACCGACTGTCTCCACCTCTTTCTTTTAGATGTTGTATGAATTTTTTAGGACAGTAGAGCACAAACCTCTAACAAGGTTAACGCTCCATCTTAACATGTGTAAGTAGAGTTTTCCATTAATTATCCACACTGTGTCTTATTTATTCACATTTCCAATAATAACAACTAATCTCTAACTTGATGTTTTGCTGTGCAGCTGCATTGTGTAGTTGTGTATATGATGAGTGTCTGCATGGACGGTAAAAACCTTATCAATCCTTGCTCACGCTACGATTGATAATGTTTTTACCGTCCATGCAGACATCACTCATCCTGTGCTTCCACAGTAATAGACACTCGGAAGTTTGCTCAGTGGTTCAGTCACTCGCTCATATCAGATGGTGAGTCGGTGCAAAATAGAACCATAATGCAACGGTAGGACTTTCTTCATTCCGTGTTGTCACTCAAGTGTTTTTCTTTCAACCACTTAATGAAAGATGATATTACATCATCATCAGAAGAGGCTGAAATCAGAAGCACTTTGGTTCCGTCTCTGCTGACTCTCTCTCTCTCTCTCTCTCTCTCTCTCTCTCTCTTTCCATCACAATTTTAATACACGAACAGTATTTTCCCATTTATTGCTATAGCTGATCTTTATATTACTGCTCATATAAAAATCAAGTGAACTCTCTTTAACTCGTCTGGTTTACAGATGACCTTGTTTTATTGGGTTTATTGGTGAATCTAATTTAAAGCTCTTGAGCTAAATCCGGTCGTGGTCGTCTCGAGTTTAACCGGTAATTGGAAACAATTACAGAACCTTGTTGTAGCACGATGACGGATGAAGATGAAGCTGGTAGAGACGGAGATGATGAAGAGTTTTGTGGGTAGATCATAAACAGTGTATGAAGATGGATGACATGACGGCTTGCAAAATCATCTTGATCTTCCCCTGGTGGCTGGTTGGAGTATAACTCTTGAACTATGTCTCCTCCATGTTAATGGTTGGGACTCAAGACTTGTTCATGAATGACTTAAAATGGCATCATTGTTGTAAGATGGCAGCTTTTCTACAGTGGGAGGAAGTTATTAAATCATAATAACAATGGCAGTATTAATAATAATAAGTAAGATATATAAGATGAGATCATAGTAGAGCCTGCTGCGTGGCTGTGCTGGGACTGGGCTCACTGATGGATGAAGAGAATTACAAATGACACTTCTGTACAGCTCCTGTTCATTTAGACAATTATAATAATCTAATACATCATCCACAGCTGAGTTTAGGAATAATTCAAAGGAAATAGACCGGCTTTAATTTTCCACCTTCATTATTTACCTTTGGGGGAATCTGGAATTAGGCAGAATTAAGATGGGGTTTGTCGAGAGGAGGAATTCTTTGTGGTCTTGACAAATAATTGTCCAGCAGCGATAACATGGTAACTGAAAACCAATTTCACCCTCCGTCTCTTTTGAAAACTGGTGCTTTTGCCACAGTTGAGAACGAGCTGTGGATTTTTAACCAATCCTGTAGCTTTTCTATTTTATTTGACCGGTGGCTCACGGCGTCAACCACATGCACAGAATGACTCGGGTTTCCAGTTCACCGGGGAAAACTCTGAATTCATAAAAGATTACCGTGAAATAAAAGGCAAAAATGTGCAAATGTGTGTGGATGAGATAAAAAATAAGAGGCTTATGAAAGCAAGTCAAAGAAAATACAAACAGAATAAAACTAAACATCAAAATGGCAAACAATTAAACATTTGGATCTGGATGAAACGGCATCAGACCGACAAGAGAAAGAAACACGATGTAAAACACGATGTGGAGGTTAATGTGTCGGGAAGATGACAAATCAGGGATGAAACATTTTGAAATGCCAAAAAGATGCATCACAACAACAACTCACACTCTGGATAAATTACTATTTGTGTGTATCCGACATGATCATATATACATCAGTTAAAACACGTTTATAAAGTTCAATTTTTAACCAGTGTGTTTTTCTTCCCTACGATGACTGTGAATGTGAACCCTGGAGTCCGTGGTGACAAACCTGTGTCTCTGTGTGTCTCTTATCCACATCTCCACTGAAGTAAGTCACACTAGTGGGTCAGCGCTTCACTCTACAACACGATAATGACACAAAACGTAGCCCCAGGCCGACTCAGGCCCACCTGAGAGGCTCCAGATGATGGACTATACAGCAGAGGCTCCAGACGAGCTGCTGCAAACAAACCACAAGTGCAACACACTTGTGAGAAATGCTGCGACAACATTGGGACAAAGAGCCTGGGCAGTATTTGAAAAGAAGTTTCAGATTCACATGGGGTGAGACATGTGACAAGTCAGGAGGAGTCAGTCTGCTCTCACGGTCGAGATCTTCCATCACAGCAACAACCCGTCATTCACAATTTGACCACTAACTTTGAAATTAAAAAGCATGGGAGCATCCTCCTCTGGGTGAAGGGTTAACAGGGCGTCAGGAAATCCATTTCCCATCGGTGGTGACCATCTTTGTATATTCAGCGTGTGTGTCCTTGTGTGTGTGTGTGTTTGTGTCTGTGTGTGTTCTTGCACTGGGGTTAAACTGAGGAAAATCCATCCACTAAATCAATCACTCTCCATCACGAGCAGATTAAATGTCCACATGATCAGCAGCTCTTGAGGAAACACACACGCACAGGAAGTATAAATAGAGGCATCGCACACAAACTGTGATTTCAACAACCATCTCTTTGTGCACACACACACACACACACAGTTGTAATTACATGGGAAGTGCCGTGGCCATTTCTTTACATCGATGTCTCCGTCCAGCAAATGTAAAGATTCAAGAGAACATGAGTCAGGACAGAAATAGTGTTTGATTATCTGTCTCCGTTTGAGTTATTGTGTGTGTGTCTGTGTGTGTTTGTGTGTTCCATCTGGAAGCACAGGGTCCTAAATAGTTCCTCTAATGTAATTGCCAGTGTAAAATTGTCACACACACACACAAACACACAGTCAAGCGATCTGAAACGCACACAAACATGCACACATCACGCTGCCTGGCAGGTCGTTGACAGTGTGATTGGTCGGCCATCACGGTTACTGGCAGATCATTAGCCAGGAAGCTAGCTACGAAATTAACGTCCTGTGACACCAACATGCAGACACTCACACACACACAAACACACACACACACATAACAAACACACATCACTTACACTGGAATAAATGAATGCCCTGCAGTAATAATGCACACGCTACGAGGCATGTGATGAAGATTAGTGTCAGGAGAAGCTTCGTCGCTGCACGTCCACATTTCAGATCAATGTGGAAATGAAATAAATAATTAGTCGTGTACTGAAGCAGCAAATAATCTTAATACAGATTTTAAATATTCTACTCAACAGATATAATGTGGAAAAACTGGCTTTTAAACCACGGAAACAATATCATAATTTAAATCTCCCTCATTCTTAAAATATTAAATTTTAATTTAAACAACTGTTATTACCCAGGATTCCTGAGAAGCAGTCAATGTTATAAAGTGTTAATAAACACACTGTCCAAAGTAGAACTACTGATTGTATTAATCACAACATCAGCATACTTGTGACACTAGATGTGAGGTACTGTACATAAAGGAGTAGTATTCTCTTACATGGTTTGCAGTTCTCGCTTCTATGGAATTGTATATATCAGTGTTTTATATCATGACAAAGGTAATATTGCATAACCACTAAATTAATTGTTGATATCAGTAATATTATATGATCACTATTTTTATGTATATGAACTTTTGATATCTATAATGTAACATATATTTAGAATGTAACGTATGTTTTAAATGTTTGATATCTGTATGTATGTCTTAAATGTGGACCCCACTAAAAGTACCTCAGTCTAAGGGTAGAGCCAATCCTTCTAAATAAACAAATAAACAACAAGGACGTCTTTAAAATACTTTCAAATACGAGGGGACAGATATGTTTTTAACATGTGTTTTTAAATTCTCAGTAACTTAAAGATGTTTGGCCGGTACGACTTTCTACTGACACAACTTATCCACACTCATCTCTGCTCCTGCCAAATGTAAAGGTCTTGGATTTATTGTTGGAAAAAAGGCTTAGAACCATCTATCCATTACTTTTCGGCTGCGTAGCCACGTTATGGGAACCTTAGCGGGGCAGCGGTTCTTCTCCCAGCGCCTCCGGTCGAGCCTGGACACACACAGGAAACTCATTTTAGCCTCTTATACCTTCAATGTGTTTGGTCTTTGGTCGGCTCGCTGAGGCTCGTGGGCAAACTGGAGGTATAGACGGGTAATTTGAGATATTTGATGGTCGGGCTAAGCTCCCTCTTCATCACTAGAGCCACTACAATCACACAGTATGGCTGGAGGTGTGTGATAGAGTCATTGATATTGCTCTCAGAATTTCAGAATTCTCTTCGGGCCCTTTTCCATTAGAGGCTGTTAAGGTTTCCCCGCAGAGTTCTAAAGGGCAAAAGAGCTGACAACAGAGGGAATGTGTGCTCACCTCGGCTAAGCTCAGCTGAATTCCCCTGTTTATGAGGAGGCATCCCTCCTCCAGATAACGTAACTCCCTCTAAACCTGCTGCCTAGAGTCGGTGTTTGGCTCTACATCTGCTCTTTCACCTGGATCCTGCCACTAGGAATCCTCCCTCCAACACGGCTCATAGCCGAGCAAAGATATATATCTGCTGAAAAATCATTCCATCGAACCATCTGAAGACTTTTCCCCCAGGTGCCTGCTGTAAACAGAGGACTCCATAGTACTGCTGCTCCGCTCTACACCAGAAACACCAGGTGGGAAAAGTTAGACGAGAGATTTAACTGTTTTTCCGAACATCTCAGTTTCTACTCGTCCACACTACGATGTTTTAAGATGTCAAACTAAAACTGGGGGGGGGGCTTAAAAGGCTAAAATGTTGTTCGCTTCAACTTCATAACGATTTCTTATTGGCACGAATCCCTCAGTCTTTAATATTTACTGCAACATGTTCACCCTCGTGAAAGTTAAAAATAAATCGGTCGATAATGAATTTCGGGAATTCAGATGATCTCGTCGAGCTTTACGAAAAACTTGCTGAAAGAAACTTACCTTGAGAGGCAGATACACAACAGTGTAGTGGAGGCCACAACACAATGAACCAGACATATGCTGGTTTGTTACCACTGGTAATCCGACTGTAACTCTACCACTTTATGTTATAATCACATCTTTCCTACGTCATCGTGTTTGACTGATTTTTACATTAACAATACAGCTTCTCTTTTACCTGCTTTTAACTTTTTGAACTAAATACTTACAATTCACACCGTCACCGTCATTGTCTTGATGATTCATGTGTTTCAATGAAAAGATGAAGGACTTTGACAGAACTTGGATCCTTGACGCACAAAGTAGACGATGACACTTCCGTCGCCATGTTTGATTTCTGCAACATCTGCCGTCATCAGGGGCTGGAATGAAAAGCCCTTTTGTCTGTGGCTCTTCACAGAACAACCGACGACAAGGCAGCGGCGCCTAACGGCTCATTATCTGACAAAGGGAACAAAAGTCAGGTCCTTCACGACCAGGATTACATAAAGGAAATCCTGTGTTACCTCATTGTTCTGTTCAAATCAACCTCATTATCTTGTTCCAGCTAAAATCATATAATTTTCTGCTTTATGATGCACGACCCTACTAGAGCTACAGCTGCGCCTGTTATATCAGAATAAGGCTTAAACTCCATTAATACTTTTATTTATTTGATAGAGCTGTTAATTACCTTGATGATTAGATCGGTGTGTACCTGACATGAACATGGTCGTGGCTTTTGGAAGAGGTTCCACATTGTCTCAAAAAAAACAAGTGGGAGGAGAGAGAGATTAAGAGACTTGCTCCAGAGAGAGAGAAAGAAAACAATTGCCGCAAAAGTAGAGATGAAGTCTTAAAAACAGACCAAACCCAATCACCTGAAGTCGCCCCCCCCCCCGCTGACTCAGAAACCCCTGTCGCCCGCTGCCATGATAGACTGCGAGGGAATAACCCGTCATTTTCCACTCAGCACAATCATCCATTACGCTCCAATCCAGAGCACCGGGCCTGTATCTGTCCCAGAGACGGATAGCGGGGAGACGGATAGCGGGGGAGAAAACTCGACTATATTAAAATATGCGAGGGAGACGAAAGTGCACGAGGGAGGCGGCAGGGAATCGAATCACAAACTGAATTGAGTGGCACAACAGATAGATATACAGATATAATTTGGCTGATTTTGTTGTGAGTCATCGGTGGATTTTTGGCAGTCACAATAAACACGGAGCCATCAACCAGCCCCTTGCTCGCTGGGTAGCCGCCATGGAACGGCTATGTGCCTGCTAATGCTTGTTATGGTCTGAATGGGTTGGAGGAGGAATTATTCACCACATACAACACTTGATGAACATGTTTTCCAAACTTCTTATGCAGCAGCAGGAAGAATGTGTATATGTTACTACACAAACATATTGTTGTGCACCTTGCTTGGTTTACAACTGATGCTAATCCCTAAGAGAAACACAACTACAAGGTTATAATATGTTGTACTTTTAGCTGTACTCCCCATGAATGGCCAATTTTATAACCATCCGCCCATCATCTATACCACTTTTCCTTTAAGGGGAATGGGAGCCGACCACTGCTTGCACTGGGCAATAGGCGGTGCACACTGGTTGCCAGCATATCACAGGGCCAACACACCAAAGAAATAACGATGACAGAACACAAACATCCACCAGAGGCCAAACAGTCCCCTTGTAAAACCATAATTTAATTATCCATTTTAAATTGGCCCGCCTCAAAAAAAATATTATAAAGTTTTTGGGGGGGAAACTAACAATTTAGTAGCACTTAAATTGCACTTAATTATAGCACTTAAACCACTCTATAACACTAGAGTAGTTTTGCAGATATATTCTATTTTTGAAGATATTGTACTTTCTTGATTCTTGTTGTTCCCCCCCCCCCCCCCCCGTCCCCCATTGTCAACAGTCCGCTCGAGGGCAGGGGGGCGTGGCGGCGTGAGTGGCCCAGACCTTCGTATTTTTTTCTATATTTGGCCCTCGGGATTAAAAGTTTGGACACGCCTGCTCTAGATCCTCAAAGCAGATATAAGCTCTGTAAATGTGCCAGATGTTTTCCATCAAGATCCTTGAATTATTCCCTTGAACATGGGTAAAAAAATAATTTTGAATAGAGCGATGAAAAATCGTTAACTCTCGATCTAGCCCTTTGTCCAAATGAGTTTTCCAAATGTTCCTTCTTGGCCGACCTTCCACCGAGTGTCTCGGTGGAAGGTCGGCTGAGAAACCAACCAATCAACCAACTGACGCTGTGAAAACAGTTTCTCCTGGGTGGAGGTAATCGAGTGATACTACCAGAACAGGTGACTTTTAAAAGGAGATTAGAAATATCGATCAATATGTGTTATTTCATAGAAATATGGATTCCACTACTCTGACAACAACCAGCGTGTTGTCGCAGAAATCTCAACAATGTGCATATTCGGTATAAAACGACTCGAAATCAATAGTGTGGCCATGTTGTTATTAAACTTGTGAGTTGTATTGAGTGACATTCACCCACTCTTCTGCTGCCTCTCATCCCTCGTCTCCTTTATATAAAGTAAATGTCACGTAAAATAACCTTTTAAAAAAGTGCCAGCGACCCCCAGTCCCTGCTGGTTTGGCGTACTGGGGTTTACTGTTTGTGTGAATAGTGAATATTGACATTTTGAGCCAACTGGAGACTAATGTGTTGTTGAATCTCTGTTTGCCCTGGAACCCCATGTGTTTACAGACACACACACACACACACACAGACGCACACATCCATAACAACCCTGAGCCTGCACACAGCTGTACACAAATCACAAAAAGCATTAATGTTACACTCATGGCCTCACACACGGTTTCTGTCTTGCATAAACACACTGTGCAACGTATGAATAATGGAAAAAGTACACAACCGAGACAAACACACGTACAATAAACTAAACAGGCACACACACACACACAGTGTTTTTACTCAGGTGTGTGTATTCATGCGTCCGGTCAGAATTTCAAACCTTCTCTGGAGACGCAGCGAGTGATTGAAGGCTGTCACATTTTTTATTTTTATAAGTTTTATTTTCTATTCCCCTCACACCGCTATTCCCAAGCTGTCTCTCTTTCTTTCTCTTAACACATCAGCCTCGTCTCCATCTGTCCCCCCCCCCCCCACACACTCTCTCCCTCCCCCACTCTCTCCCTGTCCCCGTATTCCTCGCTGCTCGGTTGTCAACCACAGTATTTTGTGAAATCACACACTCGCACTGTGTGTTTTCTTTGTAGTGTAATATAAAAGTTGGTGTGTGTGTAGTAGGAGTGTGTATTTGTGAGGCTGACGAACCACACGTTACAAGTCGGGCTGTTGCAGGTGCAGCATAATAATCCTGGTGCTGGAGAGATGTGCTGGGAAATGTGAGACAGGGAAATGAAGCTGGAGACGACCAAACTGAATGAGTGATGCTAAGTTCTTAAAAACTATCTTCCATTTCCCAGGGTTGAGTGTCGGGGGTTTATTAAGAAAAACAACTGAGGTAAAACTAATACTCAGAGAATCAAGACATTATTAAATGAGAAATTGACGTTGTGATGTAATGAGGAAAACAATCATCACATTATTACCACTACATATTCTTATATATTTAGATATATATATATTTTTCTGCTGTTTTTATATATATATATATACAGTTTATATTTTATTGTACTATCCACTCCAGCAGCACAAGAACACTTTCCTACTGGACACTGACACAATCACATCATTGCATTCCATTCCTGTATCTGTAAATATGTTCTCCCTATGTGATTTATGTGATTTATGTGATTTATGTGATTTATGTGATTTATGTGATTTATGTCAGTGATGTGTTAAGTGTACAAGCTACTGGATGATCTGAATTTACCCCGGGATTAATAAAGTATCCATCTATCTATCTATCTATCATTATGAGATGTGAAATGTAAGTTAATGAGAAAAAAGGTTGTGATTTAATTAGTAAAAAGTCGTATTTCAAGAATAAAAACCTATTTTAATGAAAATAAGACAAAACTATAAGAATTAAGGTCGTAATTTAATGGGAAAAGGAAAACCAGTGCCTCTTCTGGATTCAAATACAACACATGTAACTGATGATAACTTCACAGTCTGCTCGGGTTCTCTCCACTTCCTGATACTTATGATTCTGAGGAGTTTGTGTTATTATTGTTTAATATATGCTTAAGTATAAATTAACCAAATGCTCAACATTCCTCATTTTAACACAGAATCCTAAAATTATGACTTTAATCTTGAAATCTCAGAATCTTCTTCCTCTAATGGATCCGATAGTTTCCAGAATGTGCTAAAGAAACATCGGCAGGTTGCGACTTGTTATATATATTTTTTCTTGAGGTCTCTGAGGGACGCTGAGGAGAAACGTGTGGAGACATCTGAGGCAACGGAGGAGAAATGCAAATCGGAAACAGGACGGTGGGATTGTGACGTCTTTTTAAAAGTTGAGTTCCTCTTTAAGGAGGTGGAACTATATCTTCTGCCATATAAAACAAAGATTGTCCATTTCCACACAATGGCCCAATAAAGTTTTATGATAGTGTATCATTTCCTTTTATGATCTGGTGTCTTAGACTGCGGGCTACTTCCACTCATTTTACTGAGATGGGGGGCGGGGGGGGGGGGGGTCTTGAAATGAGGTTCAGCTCATGGAGTTATGAAAACAGCTTTATTGCAGCGAGACGACAAAAAGATGGCAAATGTCAACAACAGCAACAATAACAACACACAACACGACTGTAAACGTCCAAGTGGACAAACGACTGGATGTTAACTTTCCAGTGAATCCATCCTGTTTCTCAAGCGATGTGATTTACACACAAACACACACACACATATTTGTGCAGTGAGTAATAAAAATACACAACTGATTCACATTACCCTGAAATGTCTGTTTTGTCGCTTTCATTTTCCCGTCAATAGTCGTGTCTCATAAAGTGTGGTGCTAAAAAATGTTCGCTGGAATTGTCTGGACCAAAGCATTGTCATCGCTGGCACACACACACACACAGACACACACACAGACACACACCACCGACACACACTGGCAAGGTAAACTCAAAATGATTTGATTTCGTTCTGCAGCTCATGTTAGTTCAGCTGTTGAATCAAAATGAGAATATCTACGAAAGTAATTGCAAATTATGAGGAAGGTGCGCGTGTGTGTGTGTGTGTGTGTGTGTGTGTGTGTGTGTGTGTGTGTGTGTGTGTGTGTGTGTGTCCAAATTCTGATTAACAGAAAAGAGAGATTTATACTTGAGGGCAAGAAAAAGGGAAGAGCGGACAGTAGATATGAAAATATTTAGTCAAACAACATATTTCAGTTTTGTGTTTTGGATGGAGACGTCTTGAGAGCAGCTGCTTGTTGTGTGTCCGGCTCGTTGTGCGGTCGACAAACGTCCGAACTAACAAACGAGGTCACAGGAGAACTGAGGAATCCAGAGTAAAACCCACAGAGTCGTATTTTGTCGAGTTGCTCTAACATCACCTCACACTCCATCTGCCTCCGTTGTTGATTTAGGAGAAATTGAGAAATCTGGAGCGTTGGGTCGTTGTTGTCAAAGGCAAACAAAAGATAAGCAAACAGATCGAGTGAGAGATGAGACGGGAAAGAAAGCAAGGAAGTGTTTACTTTCTCCAATTGGCCCGTTTCTATCTGCTGTTGACTTTTGTGGTGAAAGAAAACTTTGGAGTGGAAGTTCCTCTCGGGCGACTGGACATCTAAACAAACCTTAATGGCACCGGCGTCTTTTCAGGAAGCTCCGAAAGGTCAAATGGTTTATTTTGCTTTCGGATGCCCATATGTATTTTTCACGACTTTTTTTTGCAGTTCAATGTCCGTGTTTGGATTTCGGTGTCGAGCTCGGAGGAGGAAATGTCTGCGATGCTTCGGGGAGTCAAAGTCAACATGTGATCACAATGAAGACACAAGTGAGGAGACTTGTGAAGAAGTGGGAGACGAGGAGAGGAAGAAGAGAAAGGGAGACGAGAGGTCACGGAGGAGAAGGGAGTACCGTTCTAAATAAAACATGAAATCGTCAATCTACTAAAATCTTTCTTGGCAACATGAAGCACAAAACACAGAGAGCAGTTATTAGACATATTTCACCCGGTGTATCGATTCCCTAACAGCTGGACTCTCTTCATTCTTCAGTTTTCTCTCAGAAGTCACGACTTGCTCAGAAATCATCTGCTTTGCAAAACGTTGTTCATACCCGATGGGAAAAAGTTGTTTGTTTAGGTTTCTGCATGTTGCAAATACCTCAATATTGAATATATTAGTAATATACGATCACAGACAACACATATTAGGATCCAGATGTTCGTGAGAGACTCCTCAGGATGTTTAGAAACAAGTCAATCGCTGGTTGTTGCTGCTGCTCCCAGCCGAGCGAGCCTTGACCCCACGAACTGCCCGTGTCCTATTCATCACATCACAATGACTCCTTCAAGTGGGGATGGACCTTGAACGCAGCCCAGTGTGGGACGCCGCTCGTGTCTGAGCCGAGTGTTTCTCTCATCACATTACATCTGAGAGAGTGATGGGGCTCATGCACATGTAATGGATCATTGTGAGGACAAAGCCCATCTGATCTCCAGCCCCACACTCCGGGTCCAATAGACTTCTTAGAAACTTAAAATCTGCTTAATTTCTAAAGTTCCTCCGTTGTGGAAGATCTTGTTCATGTCGCCTCTGAATAAACAGAGAAGAGGTTTGAATCTACAAAGTACATATTAGTTAGGGATGGTTTCTGTCATAGTTCTTATCACACAGATTCAATCAGATTTATGAAACAATCTTTAATTTAACTTAACTTTATTTAATATAACCTTCTGTTAAAGAAGACATCCAGCTAAATAGCCTTTATAACTTTCAATCACTAGTAAGTACACCTACTCAATGACAAAACATGTACTTTCTGTACTAACAGTAACAGAGTAGACCAATACAAATATTATATTTGTTAAATTAAATAACAGCCCAATGAAAACATTTTGTTAAACAAATTACATTAAAGAAGCTTTACAGATGAGCTGAGACTGATCCTAAGTAGCCGGCTCCACTTCATGATCACAGCTTCACACACTCAGGCTCCAAATGAATCTGCAAAAATATAATCATTTGTCAAGTCTATGTTTTAACCCTTGTATCCAGTCAGGGCTTCTTCTGCAGGTTGGGTTAAATGGCGACTCTAAATCTGCTACAGGTGATTGGTTGTGTCCCTCTTCATGCCTCTCCACCATGGTCAGCTGTCATTGGCTCTAGCCCCCCCTGCGACCCCGACTGGATAATGGACGGATGGATGAGTTGATCTTGACATGGAGTGTCTCTCTGCACATGACCTAGATTAGCAGTTAGTGGGGGGGCCGGTGTGGAGCCGGGTCGAACCGGACCACGAGCTGTAAACTCTGACAGTTTAATGTTGAGTCCTTAACAGCACAACGTCCCTCTACATGCTACAGTGCAGATCATAAATCCCCCCCCCCCCCCCCCCCCAAATTCAGGGATTAAACTGTGAATAAAACATTGAGTGCTTCGTGAGGATCGCTGACAGGACTCCATGTATTACACCTTTTTTAATAACCCCCTCACCGGCTGTGATATATGGACTGTGGGGCCGTGCCGTGTCCCAACAGCCGACTCCCGTCCTCAACCAGTAAGAGCCTCTCTAAGTGCCCTCTGAGGTTAACATGCTCATTGAAGGAGCCTAATGAGTATTTGGGGTTCATCGTGAAAGCACCCCCCCCCTCCGACTTGGGCTGAGTACACAGAACTTCTCTGCAGCCGCTCTAGTGGGCTTGGGGTTACTGAGATGGGGTTGCTGGGAGAGGTAATGGGTTGGTGAGGTACTTTTCAACAGACACAGGCACTAGACTGGGGCCATTACAGAGGGAGGCAGAGGGACACGCGGAGACAGACAGACAGAGACACAGGGTGATTAGGGTGAGACGTGGTGCCACAGCTCGGCAGATCTATAGAAATAGCCTCTTAACATGATCTACGAGGTACAGGGAGGATCCCACTCACAGAGCTGCTGGTGGGAGCGCTGTGCTGCCAGTAAGGCAGGGGGGGGAATAACTGGGTAAGTAGTGTGAGTAGTGTTATACATCTTGTGCCAGTGTTATAAGGAAACATTGATATTATATTTGTGTTACAGTCCCACTGCATGCATTTATTCACACACATTGGCCAGCGCCGTTAAAGTTTGAGCTCTTTTTGTTTTAACCCAGATTTTACTGCTGGGAGGTTATTGCTTTTTACAGGATCAATTCTTCTCCCCCCCAAAAAAAATATATGAATAATTCCACTGGAAAATAAATACTGCATATATACTGAAGAGTATTGGACCGTGCTTCCTGGGCATGAAGGAAACTGCATGGAAATAAAGAGTGTGAGAGGAATTTAAAGAATGAAAAATGAAACCCCCTTGTATTCATAACATTGTGGTACAGAATACTCCACTAGTTTTGATTAGAAGATCGTATTATACAAATATCACAGATTCATAAATCTCTCTTCTCGTCTTGAGCCCGGTCAGGACGTCGGACATGAAAACAGAAGTTTCCTGGCGATGGGAAAGGAGGGGGGGGGGGGGGGGGGGGGGGGGTAATGGTATAACAAAATATACCAGTACCAAAATACCAGGTCAACAAAACTCTGTCCACCCTTTTCAGCCTTGTGTCTGACGGCAGTGAGCCCGACATTGTTCGTCCTTGTGTAACGAGCGTGTCGCACACATTTCCAAACACACAATTCAGTGGACTGTGTGCATGGAGGCAGCAGGTGGTGGCCTTACCGCGGCCGACAGGAGCCTTGAATTGACTGACTGTCGATGGGAAGCCTTGCACTGACAACGAGGTGAAACTGTTTAAAAATTAATGGAACATTCTCCTCCTGTGATGAACCTGAACCTCCTGTGTGAGCAGATCCCGGCGTGTTGTGGGGTCGCGATCGTGCACACCATTAGTTACAGAGTGAGAAAAGCCACGTAAAGCAAAAGGGGATCATGGGAATTTCAGGACTTTCAGAATCATGTCCCATTTAGCAAAACAACAGAAATGTCACATGCAGGTGTGAAAATAGCTGCGAAGCCATAATCACCTTAAAAATTCAAAAGCAAAATCAAATCCCTGACACGAATGCATTTAAATGAGCTGTTTATAAAAGAAACGACAAAGTCTGATCAAACAAACAATCCCTGGTTTCACATTTTAAGAAGTGAAAGTACAGACGACATTTCCAATTACCTGGTGAGACGGCACAAAGCCTGACGAGTGTCTCTCCAGCTTCATGTTCAATCCTGCGCCAGGGCCACGGTGGGCTTATGTGATTGTGTGTTTGGCAACAATCTGGTCCGAGGTCAGTAGCTAATTTTGAAGACACAATGACGAGTGCACAACACGCTCACACAGGAAGTCATCTTGCTTTTTTTGAGATGTGTGCATTCGTTCAATCCACCGTTATAACAGCAATTCCCTCAACCACAAGCACCTCTGGCTCTTACAGAGATTCAGAGGTGTCACTCTGATTGGTTTATTGGTTTTTCACCCTCATAAGACCCCCCCCCCCCCCCCCCCCCCACACACACACACACACACACACACACAATGAATCAACAGACCAAGTACAACAATTCGGATCCATAAGCCTGACACAGTGACCTTTTGCAGTGTGTGCCCCAGACTCTGCCTCTTCCTGTTTGAACACGGTGAACTGGGTTCTGAGCAGGGTTCGGTCATTCAGAAAAGCACTGTGGACAATTTCTCCCCCCCCTCCCTCTGTGGTAGATGGAGGAAAATGTGGATAAGCATTGAGAAAATGACATAAAAGCCACGCGTCTGGATCTGTATGAAAATGGTCCATTATGTGCTGGATGTGCTGGTTTTGTGCGATTCTCTCTCTCGCCCGCTCTGACACCTCGTTCCCTTCACATGCTGAGCTCTGTTTTTTTTTTTCAGGAAGCCAGCGAGCACAAAGACGAACAAACAACAAAGTCCTCGGGTTGCCTCATTTAACTCCATGTGCGTGTTGCACTGGTGTTGACTACACAACATGTTTCAGAACACGAGTGCAGACGTCGGCGTTATCGGAGCACGGTGGGTTCTTGGACTGGGAGTCAGGGTGGAGGAGGTCAGGCAGATACTGGTGTGGTTCAGGGTGGAGGAGGGATTCAGAGGTGAAGAGGAGGATTCTGTAAATGAAGGGATTCACGGAGAGAGCGGTGAAAACACAAATGGTGATTAGGACTCGAACAGCTGTGAGTTTTAGTGAGGGCCTAATTGAGAGATGGTTTTATATCTTTCTAAGTAACAAGCATCTTTGCATCTTTTATAGTGTTTACATATTGACTTCCTCCTGCATCTAACAGCCTTTAACAAATCGAGATGCAGCACCTGCCTATTGCAAAAAAAATATATATATATCAGTGCTATGCTTGAATGAAGAAAGGCACAGAGGAGGGAAAGAGGCCGAGAGAGAGAGAGAGAGAGAGAGAGAGAGAGAGAGAGAGGAAAACAAAGAGTGGAAAAATGCAGCTTTGAAATAAAGGAAGAGAAATAAGAAGCCAAAGCAACCAGAGAGGAAACCGGCGGCCAACAGCTGAAGAAGGAGTGAAGTCAGTTTTCAACTCTTCTCAAGGTTTGCTGAAGAATTTCCCCTCCGGCCCCAGATGGGATCCAAAGTTTTGTTTATTCTCTCCAAGGCGGCCTCGGACTTTCAACAAAAAAACCCGCTCCACCATCTTTGGCGATAGCGGAATGACCTTTCAATCCGAGTGTAGTCGAGTGTGTAATGTTGTCGAGACTGTGTGATAACTCTGCCTCCTGGAATCTGCCACTAAAGACACTTTCTTTTAAAAGAGCCAGGAGAGATAAGATAGAGCAATTGCTCGTTGAGTCCGAGAGGTGAGGAGGAGGATCGCTGTCCACGAACTCACGAGCAGTGGAATGTGATATGGTCACATCACGTGGTTGATGTTATGTTCTGAGTTCTTGCCCCACTGCTCTGGATGGGCAGAAACTCTGTAAACATGGAAAAGTGTTTATATGACTGTTGCAGTTATGAATGAATGGCGGCTGGGATATCTGTACATTATAGATGGAGGGTTTGAGGCTTGTGTGAAAATATATAAAACAGCAGAATAGATTATATCTGAGGGATTTAGGAGTTTAAAAACTTTTTCCTTCCACTGTTTGAATAACTTGAATAAAATTGTAATATTCTACCTCATCCTTAAAACATGATAACTCCCATGATCCCTCGCTGCCCGATGATGTCATTAAACTACATCTTTCGTTATTGTTTTGATTGATAAGTCTCCTAGAGGCCAAAGTTATATGTTCTATGTTTTAAATATGTTTTAAATATGATGAATTAACTCAACAGCATTTGGAGAAAACCTGTAAAAACATTTCACTAAAGTTTCATCAGCAGCTTCCTCAGGCGATCTCCTACACTCGAGATATGAAAACTACAAAAACACAAGTAGAGTGCGAGGCTCGTACATGTAATCAAGAAATAAGTAATCAGATTATGTATTCATGTTAGGTGTAATCTTTTAATCCCTGATCCCTGTGATAAAGAATCTGATAAATCCCTGTTGTTATCAGATAAAAACCAAACAGAGAACAAAACCCGACCTGCTTCTTATCTCTCTGTGTGTGTTTGTGTGTGTGAAACACTTTTTTAACAATGTGTTGGTGAAAACCCTGAAAAATAAACAGTAAAAAACGATTTTGGGAACCAAGTGTATCTGCATCTATTAAAAATAATCCCCCCCACAGTAGTTTTTATTACATTTTTACCGGCATGTATAATTTAAATATGTCCTTTGTGCAGAGGAAGAATCCTCAGAAGCTCAGGAAAACAAATCCAACCAATTTATACTAATGGAGCAATGAAGGGGTCGAATTTAGAAACAAGGCAACATGAAATATTCTGAAGGAAAGTGTTTATTTTTTTGTTGCTTTTATTGAACAATGACTCTGATGCAGTATCGAGAGCAGTTGAAGACACAAGAAATTAAGCCGTGCACTAAGTGCTGGATTTAAAGAAGGGAGATTCCCTGAGAGAAGCCAATTATCTCTGCGCCGAGTGTTTTGTTTTACATAATCTCTCAGGCCTCACAGGTCAGGACGGATCGTTCAGCTCAGTCAGTTCGGTGGCTTCACTTTGTGTCAGTCGTTTTGTTTTTTTATTGCATTTATCATTTTCCTCTAATTCTTTATGTTAATGAGACTCGACTGAGGATCAGAAAAGCCTCGGACAGGAATTAACCTGGTGGTTGTTAAACATTCGGCCGATTTGAGACTTTCAAACTCAACAATGTTTATGTTTTTACTGTTTTTCTTAATTGTGGTTTTATATATTTGGTCGGATTTGTCTTTTCTTGTGTGTGTCGGCGTTAATCAGAAGGATTACATCAAAACTACTATCAGGGAATTTAGTATCAGGATCGTAAGCATTGAAATATAGGACATGTTTCTACAGAATAATTCTTGATGATATTTATGAGTGTGGAAATTTGGTGCAGTTCCAAATTTCAACACAGTTCCATAGGGAGGCTGTTGGACCTCATGCTCTCCTGAGTTTATAAAACAATTCATGGTTAAACCGGGTTTGATAACGACTTTCAAGGCATCATGGTCATCGGCTGCTTCCTCAGCTGAAGGCCCAACTCTAATCTGAGCTGTAATTATTGGTGGTAATTGGATGGTGCTCTTCAATAATCATTTTTGCCGTGAGAGCCGTTAAACAGGTGCAGAAGAATCTCCAGTTTTAAATAAAAAGGCTTGATTAACACAAAGCATTGTTCCGCGTGTTCCGATTCGTCGCCTGGTAATTTAAAAACGACTCTGGGGGCCGAGTCTCCGGAGTGAGACTCAAACTTTCCCCCAGTTCGTTTGGCCTGACCTGAAAAGTTCAACCATGAAGTCGGGAAATGAGAGAGTCCTTTAAAAGTCTGGGGTCAAATTTTGATTTAGAAAAATGGAATATTTTGTTATTTCAGGACTGTTGATATTTCAGGTGAGTTTTCAACTTCTGCAGATTTATGGATCAGAGCCTTTTTCTGTAGTTGCTTTTATTAAATCCATATTTTTTTTTACCACAGAGCTTTATTTACGATATCTTACCAACTACAGGAATCATTATTGCTAGCATAGCTTCCAAAGGCGATATGAGCTAAATATAAATATTATCTGGACCCAGCAGAGTCGACTCTCTTTAGCTCTACTTCTTCTAGGGCATGATTCAAGTAGCAGGAGCAGGACAGTCCCACCCCCCCCCCCCCTCGCCAACAGAGTGCAATCGCTGGAAGATGTTAATCTGCTTTTTCATATTTCTGTTTCTGAAGAGGTTTCACAGCAGCAGCCATCGTCCGTCCCCTGTGACGAGATGGGATGTTCCGTCCTGCGTCTTTACAGAAGACAGACCATCGGAGGATTCAGATGTAAGATGGTCTTAAATAAGTTATAAATAATGATTATTGCACTCAAGCTTCTCTGAGCAGGAGAGTTTCCTTGTTATTGTTGCTGCAGGGTCACAGCTCGGCGTCTAGAATAATGTCTCAGCACAGAATTAGGAAGGTTTTTAGTTTTATTCTGGTTTAATATAATAAAAATATAATAAAGACTTACCTTTGTGTTCTTCTTAAACACAAAACATAGGCTAGTGACTTATTACGACCCAATTGTGTTTCATTGTAAGGTGACCCCTAGTGGCTGTAGTAATTATGACGGGGGGACTTGAATCTGCTCTGATTGGTTGTACTCGTTGTACGTGTGCTAAGTGCTCACATTGTATGAATCATTGTGTGTAATTCATTTCCCTAATGGCAGCATACTCTCATGCACGTCATAGTTCACTCACTATAAAAACATCGGTTGTGACAAAGAAAGAGAGAAATAGAAATGTACCATTTTTTATTCCTCACATTAACGGATGGTCTCACCTCCGTGTCGCAGCTCATTTGAATTAACGAGGGAAGAAAAGGCCACGGCGCCCTTGAGCTTCTCCAAATGAATCTGATTAGTTGAATTCCTTGACGCTCAAGGTGGCGGCTCTCAGCTCGATCCGTGGAAATGGACTCAGCGTCTCCTCTGCTTTGTTCCCACGGCTTCTCACTAATTCAAGAAGCCGACGCACAGAGCACTCGTTTTGCGGAAGGGAAGAAAAATGGAGGAAGAATTTGCTTCTCTGTCTTAGTTTCTAATTATCCCCCGATCCTTCCTCCTCTCTCCACCCTTTTTTAACCCCACTCCTCTTCCCTCCTCACTCTCTTCTCGCCTCTACCTTTTTTTTAACAACTCTTTTATTGACTCATAAAACCAGAGGGTGGCTAGTTAAGATAGAAACACCCACCATGCAGCGTGGAGACAAACGACAGCAGCCAAACATGTTTCCTCTTTTTCATGTAGCTTGACTTGATTAATGAAGCAGCAGGAGAAGCCTTTGGTCAGCGCGGCTGCCGGGGAGTCGTTGTGCAAAGTGGGCCAAGCGTGGTTTACAATTTATGGACTTGTGCTACTTAATTATTCAACAGGAAATGTCGTGCTAAATGTCAAGTAACAATATTTAATGCACGTATAACATCTGCAGTAGCCGGGTGGAGAGAAGACACGGGAAAGGTCCGAGGTTCGATCCACGGGACATTTCATCGTCTTCGTCCTTGAGAGGGACACGGAGCTGATGGCTGCTCGTCTTAGAACAAAACAAATACAATGAGACACACAAATCTTTACTGATCTGACTTTCGATCTGTTAGAGATCATTGATCTATTGAAATGGACGTTAGGGAGAGATTCATAGTTTCAGGAAGACAAATTTGTTGTCTTTTGTGTTAAAGTCTCAGGTTTACAGACTACACTTCTCTTCCTGACCACAATAAATAACACACAAAAAGAAAAATGTGTTGCAATTCGTACATTTTGTGAGAAAAACTAATATTTCCACACTTACAGGAGAATTTATACTTTCTTCTGTTGATTTATTGGCAGGTTCCAAATACTTAATTGTATTTTTTTTTTTGACATTTTCACAGATTTTCCAGGTAAAACTTCATGGAACTTAACAAGTCGTATTTAGGGAACTGATCTATGAGTGTAGCACGGAACCTGTTATGTTCTATAACACCCGTAGACTTGTCTCCCTCTGTGCTCATGGAAACAGTTTCACCGCACAGCTCCAGCACACCTCGCTCTCTCTCTCTCTCTCTCTCTCTCTCTCTCTCTCTCTCTCTCTCTCTCTCTCTCTCTCTCTCTCTTGCCGCTCTGAGCAAGAGGTCTTGTGTCTAATGAGCGTTACACACAGACTGTAGTTCAGCTCGGCTTCACACAGAGCTCCACACACTCACAGGTATTTACCCTGAATAGCGACAAAGAGAGAAAAGAAAGGACAGAAAGAGAAAGAAGGAGTCGGAGACGAGAGCCCTGGTTAATTGTCCGGTGCCGTGAGACTCGTGGCTCATTGACTCAGAGCCTCCACCTCTGATGACACACACACCCGGAGATGAATGACGCCTCTTACCTCTGATCTGCCGCTTTTTAAACAAAGTCACTAATGTAATTAAATATTACCAGTTGTTGTTGTATCATCCACTGATTACCCCCCCGACGGCTGAAACGCTAAACCCACTGAAGGAGGTGAAGCCAGTGAGGAGATGAACTGGTTTCGTCTCAGTGAAATGGAAAACGACTTTGTGTGAAGTTCAGACGGGTCGTTACACACTCTCCCCTGGTGGCAATTGTAGATTTTACAACGTTAACTTTGTCTCCCGCTGCCTGAGGTAGATGTTGATAGAAGCGAGCTGAGGTGAATATTCAAGAGAGAGATGCTAATGGAAATGTGTCTGATATCAAACGTCACAGCGAACCTGGAGGGAGGAGGAAGAGGAGGAAGAAGAGGAGGAAGAGGAGGAGGAAGAGGAGGCTGAGTTTGAAAGCAACACCTGAGTGCTCAGTATGTTTAATCGAAATAGTTTGAGACCATTGGAAGCATCCGATGAATTAGATGCTTCACATATGAAGGAGACTTCTTCAGAGGTTGTGTTCCACATCTGTCCGGCCAGTTGGAATTGGAAGGTGACAGTGATCACACCAGTTAAACCACAACATATTTTACAAGTGGCAGCTTCATCAATACGACTCCCTGGACGGATGAATTATTTAAAACACAAGGTCACATGTCTTCAGATGTCAATAAGGAGAATCAGAAACTAATTAGGTCAAAGGTCAGCTGCCCCTTGACTTTCTGCAAGAAAAGCAAAGTGAGCTAAACACACGACTGATGACACATGAGGTGTGTTTTTAAAAAGGCTTTTTGAAAAGTGAACATTAGATGAAAAACCCTTTTTCCCTGTTTCCCGTTCATGCAATAAATTGTTTTGACACATCTGACATATCCTCCTTTTTCATCTTCTCTCACGATGTAACACACTTTTCTGTGTACGTTCATATTTCAGTGTCTTCAAGTCAAGTCGCCTCAAGAAATAATTCTCATTGTGTGATTGGTTCAAATTAATCTCTGAGGCTCAGAATAATTCATATTCTGACAAAGATCATCTCCCTCCTTGACATCTGGTATATCAGCTGTTGTGTAGCCTCCTGTATAAACTGTGCAAATCAAAAAGTTACGTTTATGTGTAATTGGTTTAATTCCTTCTCTTTGTACAACACAGCTAAGGGCTTCACATCGAATGCTGAAGACAATGTAGCTCAACACGAGGTAACAAAGCATCGAGACGCCAGAGGATTGTTGACTGACTGTTCGTAAGTAAACTGATTGAAAATAAAACCCAGAATAGATTGAACTTTCATTATTTGTGCAGCAGATATGAACCATTTGAAGATTATCTGTGAAATTGCATCACAGTAAGAAGAAAAAAACAATGTGTCTAGTTTGGAAACTTAAAAATAAAAAGCCAAAGAAAATGATTCGGTATCAACGAAGACAGAAAGTAATCATAACCAGCAGAATGTCAGGTTTTATAGTTTCAGGACAGAGTTGAATCCCCATCAGCTCCTGTGAATCCCCAGAAGAGTGACCTCGAATAACGAGCTCAATCAGTTTGTGTTACATCGAGTGTTTTCACTTTATGATCATTTCACTTCAATTTCCCCCCATGCAAATATATATTACTAATGTCATGGCAGGATAAGGTCAGTGGATAAGTATCTGCTTCATCAGATTTCATGAGGCGATTTGATATTTCATCATCTTTTATGTTTCATGAGTGCTCTGATCAGTCCGGTAAACCATCAAACTAGTTCTACTTAATTTCACGATCCCTCTTTGTTATTTCAATATTTAATTTACTTTATGCTTTTTCTTCTTACCATTGGAGAACAGCCTGATTATTCCTGGTGGGGGTGTCTGGAACAAAACACCATTTTCTCTTTCAATTTTAATTTTGGGTGAAATTATCCTCGAGCAGCCGTCAGTGAAGAAAGAGAAAAGCAATAAAAAAAATCAGAGGAATTACATCTTTTGTCTCCGTTCATGTGAGCGGAGCCGGACTTGGCAGCCTAATGTTCAAGTTGAATACAGTCGTGTAAAGTGGAGCGCGACTCTGAAAGGAGACAGAAGACAGATAATGAATGTGCTTCCAGAGAGAAGACGGTGAAGAAGAAGAGGAGAAGAGGAAGATGGAAAAAACGCAGCAACACTTCAGGAGTGAGAGACGGATTTGGAGCATTGAAACGTCTGCATTCACACGGCACCACTTACCGACCTGTCGGGCTAATGCGTGTGTTAAATACAGCCGGTGAGAGACGGGCAGCACCGGGACGAGAGACGGGAGAAACCGGGGAAACAGAAAAACACGCCCGACGAGAGCGAGAGACGGATTAGAGGGAGTGAAAGAGAAGAGTGCAAAGAGACACGTCTGTGCAGAGGACGTGTATTCAGTCAACCACTTGTGGACTTGTCAGACTAATAGTCCCGTTAAATACAGCCTCAGAGGCAGAGCGCCGTGGAGATTGACTGCCGTATCTAGGCCGTCATAAAGAACCATTAAGACTGGCTAATAAAGAAACTCCCCTCAGCCCAGAAAATGAAGTCATCACAGCAGTTAGAGGACGGCCCGAGGCCCGGGATGAGAGAGAGAGAGAGAGAGAGGGAGAGAGAGAGAGAGAGGGTGGAAAGAATGGAAGAGGGCTTGAGAAAGAAGCTGGGAAATCAGGGGCGATAGAGAATAGAAGCCGGTGACAGAGGATAAGAGAGAGAGAGAGAGAGAGAGAGAGAGAGAATAGAGGTGGAGGACGAGGGAGGAAGTGTGTGTGTGTGTGTGTGTGTCTGTGCGTGCAGAAAAGGAAAAAGAGAGTGAAAGAAGGAGAACAAACGCTCCCCGAGGACCACTCATCCAGGATCTAATATGGTCGTATTCCCTCTGTATGTCTGTTAATTACCTCCTCTGTAACATCGCGGTGAAACAGCCCGGGCTGGTATGAGTACCTGGAAAATGAACTGCGAGCAGAGCCTACTGTATCTGGGTTAATCACTCTATCTGCTCTATCTGCTCTATCTGCTCTATCTGCTCTATCTGCTCTATATCTGCCTCCAGCGCCTGTTCAACACGCCGTCCCAGAATCTCACACAACAAGCGTGACGCCAAAAAAACACGTGAGGATCAGTGAAGATAACGAACGCACACAGTCAACGTGATAATAGAATTAAGTCGTTTTTCTCTTTGTCTGTCGCACGAGAGGGAAGAACAGAAAAATCGTTTGTGATATAACAATACAACTTGTCATTGGGATGTTAAATGATAACTGCAGTGAAAAGCATTTACAGTATCTGTATTATAATGGATTGTCCTCTTGTAAACGTTAACAGTTCGATTCTTACCCTCAAGGTTATTTCTTTAACACTCATTTGTCTCTCAACAGTTTCAGATAATTGACTTTCATTCATTCCTCCCTCTCTCTGCATGTAACTGCCTACAGCTCGTCTTCCTGGGCTCCTCCACACCCCCCCCCCCCTCCTCTTCTCCCTGTCAGAGAGAACTGATCTTATATATCTATATATATATATATATAACAATATGCTGACGACAATCTCTGTGGAGCACAACATAAAAGAGAATGTGAGCCTGAAAGACGGAGCGAGTGGGAGTGGGGGGGGTGCTCTAACAATACAGCGTTTCATTATAATGTCAAACACAAAGCACTACAGGAAAAGGGAGATTACTTGAACCAAGAGCATATTAGGCAGACATAGATTTCTGGGAGTGGGAGGAACAATGTAGAAGTTAAATTTATTCGAACCTCAAACATCTGAGCTGACGGGTGGGCTCGGCTTCTGCCCTAAAACAGAGGCTGTACGATTAATTGACGCTTCAATGAAAACACAGAGCAAGAGACGGTTCCTGTCTCATCTTCGCCCACAGTGACACAGGTTTCCAGCTGCATGAACAGATCTCTGATCAGTTACAGGGCGGCAGAGGAAACTAATGCAAAGTGTCAATCAGTCGGAAAGGGGGAGGAACCAGGAGGAGAAACATTAGTCAGACTTTCACACACTTCACTGAGGAACATCTGGATCTGTTAATGAACCTGTCTTCACCTATTTATTACCCACAGTGCAAGTTGCATTCAGATTCATTCCATGGTCAGGAGATGCTTCAGGTAACTACCAGTGTTTTACTATAATCTGCATGAGATGGTTGTTATTTTTGCATTCCTCTGCAGCTGGACATCTTGTTAGTGTCTCTTTCTCGGCTCAGTGTCCTCAGGCACTGGGCGAGAGGCGGCTCAGACCCTGGACATGAGGCCAGTCGATCACAAGGCCGACATATACGGAGACAAACGACCATTCAGGTCAATCGAGAGTCGCCAATTATCCTGACCTGCATGAAGGAGGAAGCTGGAGCGTCGGGAGGAGACACACACAAACACTCAAACTCCATCCAGACAGGCCGACCAGCAGGTTCTGAACTAAGACCCATTTGGAGACTCGGGTTCTGGGAAGGGCTCGGGGGGGGTTGGAAGGACACATCGCCGACTGCTGGTTTCATAAAACCAAGATAGAGCTGCAGAAAGTGCCAAACTAGAGGCCCTGAAATGGAAATTCACCATTGGTGACTTCACAGTGGGTTGTCGGTTTGAGACCATGGACCTTCTTGCTCTGAGGCATCAGTTACATCATGTTATTACCCTGTTTCAGATTAATTACCTTGTAATCAACACAAATATTGACTTTTTCAGGTAGTATCAAGTGTATATGACTGAAAAAAAAGGATTAACTATCCATTTTAAGCGATAAAAACAAACTCTTGTGCCGAAAGGAAGTATATATATTTCCTTGAAAATACACCCGAGGTTGTGCAGGAAGAGTAAACTGTTCAATTACTACTTTCACTGAGGGGGGGGGGGGGGTTTGGGAGTCAGACACACAAACGTGGGTTAAACCGAGTGGAGTCTGTTACCATAAGATGTTTGTCACATTTTCTCACTGGTGTAAATTGAGTTGGTTTTGCTGACGACTTTTCTTCAGAAAACACACAATGTTCTGCAAACCGGAGCTTTATTTGATATGAATTAATTTAAGCACAGAGAAGTGTCAAAGAAGAAGAATAAACAGAGTAAGGAGAATAAAAGTCCACATGACATTCGTCTCTCCATCTCCCTCCTCTCCCTCCTCTCCCTCCTCTCCCTCCTCTCCCTCCTCTCCCTCGCTCTATTGGAGGAGGAAGAGCACCGGGAGTCTTCAGCTTCTCCGGCCCTTAAATCACAAAGTCAACCAGAATCCACGGATGCGCCGGCTGAGAGGAGCACATCCAGTATCTGCACAGCCACAGAACGACTCGCTGCTGAGACAGGAAAACAAAAGGCTCCTGTGTCTTTGCCTTGAACACACACGCACAACTTCATCCTTTTATATCGATGGAAACACACACATTCTTCCGTGCATCCTCGGTTATGAAGGATGCTACACACTGCTGCCTGGAGGAACACTGCATCATCCTTTACCTCTTCTTAATTAGTTGTTGTTTCTCACAGAGAAACAGGCGATAGAGAAACTCTCTGTGAGGACACGTGTAGGTCGAAACCATATAAAAGCAATTCAATCTTTACAACATTTGTGTAAAGAGCTAATCCCACAAAGAGTAAACTCACAGGTTCAACAAGTGATTGATCGACAGAGTAAAACCGATTCTTTCTCTGAAGCTCGTCAGTGGAAACTTCAGTTAACGAGCTCAGAGTATAGACACCAGTGCGTCCTCGTGCTCCTAATTGATTGGTCCTCTTCTGCAAATTACCTCCACAGTGTGTGTTGGTGACTGTACACAATACATAATTACAGTTATCAGGAAGTAGGCCATGTTTCATAAACTTGTTTTTGTTATTTAGCTGCATCTCCACACATCGTTCAGAGTATTTCAATTTAGTTTCTTGGGTATTTTCTGTAGATATCAGTTTCCAATTATTACTTTTTTGTCAAGGCCCAATAACTCTTCCCCTGGAGAATCAGTGAATCAGGTTATTGGTTGTTGTCCCAGTTTTTCCTCTGCTTTCTTTCAAAGCTTTGCGGTTTCACAGGTTACACTAGATCTGTGCATTAACTCGACAAAGTTAATCACAAATAAATGGTTTGATATATTCCTGAACCTCGTCATCGTCCAGAGAATCAATCCCTCAGTTAGATTTTTCATTTATTATGTGTGGTATCGTCTTTATTCACAGATCTCTGCTCACAGGACATTTCATGACTCTCCTCGGCACCGTGGAGGACAAACAATCAGATGAAAAATCAAAACGCTGATCTCACATTGTGTTTTGTCAAATCCACTGAACCTGGAGACATTGAGGTGTCAAAAGTATTTGAAAAAAAAGGCAGAAACACAGTAAATTGTTGACGTAACCTGAACCCAGTCGAGTGATACTACTGAGAACTACTGAGAACTCACATGCACCCAACTAGGAATCGATCAAAGGATCAGGAGAAAATGGGAAAGTCTGAGCGGCAAGGGCACAAAACAGAGGAAGTGAGGAGAGAACAAAGCTCGGGAACTTGACAGGAACTTGACATGAGACGGGGGGGGGGGGAGAGGGAGAGAGAGGGATGAATACAAAGAGACTGTAATGAGTCAGCTCAGGAGGTTTTTTTACAGAAGGGTCACAAACGTGGTCCTTCAACCCACAGGACTTTCAGAAAACCCATTTATTTCCATGAGCCTGCAAATTAAGAATTATAATAACTGTTTGTTTTGCTGCTCGGGGGCTGAAACAGCTGTTAACCGTGAGCTCACTGAGAGTTGAGATGGTGTGATGTCAGTGTGTGATGGTGTGATGTCAGTGTGTGATGGTGTGATGTCAGTGTGTGGCTCTGTGACCCGAGGGAGACGAACATTATGAAATGATATGTAGGTTCGATAATGCCGAGCCGAGCTTTATAATTGTGCTTTTTATACTTTATACTACTACAGTGTATGTGACTGTGTTTAGGGACATTTCAGATTTAAGACAGAAAACAGGTTCACATTCTTGTGTTCATGTCTTTGTGGATAAAACCATGAATCAACATTTGATGATGCCACTGCGGAATAATTCAATACGTCATCTCTTGGTGAACTTTGGGCTTTAATAAGAGAGACTGCACCAAGGTTTTTGTTTTGCTTTGGTTGCAGTGAAATAGCTAAATAGAGCTAAACGTCTCTTTGAATGTTTTGGGGTTTTTGTAAACTCTGTGATTGTCCTGACGTGAGGACACGAGCGAGCCAGCGAGGGGGACAGCACACAGAAGAGACGAGGGGGGGACGGGGACAGATAAGAGTATTTAGCCCTTTATTTCCATGGACTAGGTCAAAATGAATAAAAGTCAGCCGGAGAATGAAAAGTCGTCTTCAAAGCCGGGAGAAGACTCGTCTATTATTCTCTGTCTGAAAAGTGACACTCCGCTCTAAGTGTTCCGCTTCAGGACGGCCTTGGGACGTTAGAGCCATGAATGTCAAAGTTGATTTCACACTCTGTAACTCTCTGGACTGTGTGATAGATGTGGCCACTGTGCGCGCAGACACACACTCCGACACACACAAAAGGGCTGCGTGAACACACTCTGTATGCAAACACAGAGACTGGCAGGGGCACACACACACAACTATACACACACACATGCATGAGCGGTAACACAAGCACATATTAACACACATACAGCAGGCAGGGATTATCCAGTATTACAACCAAGCTACAACGTTATTGAAATAATATTGAACTACATCGGACAAACAACAAACAACAAAATCACTGAAATGTGTTGACAGATGACAACCTGTAAACGTATGGGAGCGGCTAGACAACATTATGTTTGATGCAATAACGCAAGCATTGGTTAGCACACGGTGCACAACAACCTAAAGTTGTACAGAAAACTGTTTATGTGTGTATTCAAAAGTTGTGTGAAGTTGTTGGAAGTTTTAATCCATCCTTGTTTCTTACAGTGACAGATCTTTCAGGATTGTGCGTTTGCTAAATCGATGTTTCCCGGAGAGAAGACGGAGAAAACAGGTGATTTTTCTCGTTGTTATCAGAAACAGGCAGTGGTGCACGCTGGCTCTGTCGTGGCAGCTTTTGGCGACTGCCTGGCAATTAGTCAGAAGTGGTCTTTTGCTGATAGTGCCCCCCCACCCCCCCCCCTTTCACCAGACTGCAGAAAGGTGTATCTGCCACCAAGTCGGGTGAATACACAGACACACTTCAGTGGTGAACCCTGTTACAGCTGCATACTCTGAAAGATTATGAACTGAGGACTCGCAGAAAGAACTCAGTGTTATTTCACCAAGCTCTGATCAAACATACAGAGTGGGAGGGAGGGGGGGGGGGCATGTCACAGCTTGGGTTAATGGGCTTTTATAAAGGCAGGTAAACAAGGTCGGAGGAGACGGCATCTAGTCAAGAAGGTGCAGGGAAGAGAGACTGAGAGAGTGAGACAGAAGCTTTAATATGAAACGCACTGGGAGAGAACGAGTGGAACAAGAGTGATATAATTACTCAGAGCTGATTGGAGAGTAGGGAACATGTGAGTGGGTGTGAAGAGCTCCTGCTGCTGAAAGGCAGAAAAGACGAGTGAGCAGCGAGATACCTTTTCCATATCTCCCAGTCGTTGGTCTGTTCCTCACCTTCCCTCGCTGCTCACTCGTCTTTTCTGCCTTTCAGCAGCAGGAGCTCTTCACAGAGAGAGAGAATTCTGGCTCCAATGGCCGTCTCTCTTCTAAACAGCTAAACAACCGGGACCAGCCTCTTCCAGCAGCTCTGGCTCGGACCTGCACAGCATCAGGAGGAACGTGGAACAGTAACTGACAGAACTGTGTCAGATCAGCTGATCCCAGGTCGTCTGAGGTGAACGGTGCCTCTGTGGGACTGGGAAGCTTCAGCCGGTCGACAGGCCCACGGACATTATCCTGGATAAACTTTATATAAATCTCAATCCATCATTGTGAACATTTGAATCAGTTAAAACAAAAACAAATCCATATACAAATGTGAGTGATTCCATATGAGCTCTTCCTTTTCGTGGCCTTTGCTCTTGAAGCTCTCTACGTGTGAGACGTGATCTTGTCTCCTGGATAGAACCAGTTCTCGGACAGGGCCGAGCTTTAATTTGAATAAAGTCTAATCTCTCGACTCGGTTGAGACGATCAACAGTTCAGCAGAAGTGGTGAAAATGTGCAAGAGCTGAAAAACACTCGAGCGTTTTTTTAGTTTTGATGGATAAATAAATGTGACATGAACATTGTTAGTATTCATTGTGCATTGGAGCCTCGGTCGGGGGGGGGGGGGGGGGGGGAGGTGTTTGCGGTGGAGACGTCTCGCGCCCGAGGTTCCAGGAGACGGATGATGTCTTCAGCAGGAGCGTTTATTTCAGGCTTGATGCTTCATGAGAATAATGATGAGCGACACAGACGTCAACAGATTGAACCGATTTTGAATGTCGACCCGAATGAGGCAGGATGTTCTCATCGAGTCGTACGTGGCACGTGAGGAGGTTCGATATCTTTCACTTCCATGTAGATAACTATATCTAAACATTAGCTTGTGTCTCAGCTGGTTTCCTTTGAGACATCTTCCCTCACTAAGCAGGAGGGCTGATAACTCACCATCTGGTTTTTAGACTTGAGGACTGCTTTTTTCTTCAGTTATTATCTATTCTGTTCCTGAAGGCTGATAATGAAAGGGTTCCAGTCCCACTCTTCAGATGAAGTGGACGTTCATCACCTTCTTCTGACCTTCGGTTGCTCACTGCGACTGAAGAAGAGAGGCCTGTGGAAAGAGAGAGACGGCCCTTTGTAATTCAAGAAGAGAGTGGAAACTAATTGGCAGAAATACTTCAGTACTTTGTGAGAGTGTGACATTGAAGGCTGATGGAGAAAGTTCATTTTTGTGACTTTAAATAAAAGAAAGACTACGCATTGACATTTTCTCCCATCGTTCATAACTGATGCTAAAACATCCTGGATATGGGGGCAGCCATCTTGGTTTTTGGTGTCATTTAGACTATGTGCAAGAGTCAATCGTGACTTTGCCCCATTTCTTCAACATCAATTAACTAATTTAAAATATCCGACAAAAATTGAAAACTAGAAAATACACAAGCAGATAATTACATTAAAATGACAGAAGCAATAGTTGAGATAAATGTAGGCCGACAAATTGAGTTTATTGAATCTTGAGTTTGGTTCATGTCCCATCTGCTAACATGGAGGTGGCAGTATTCATGACATGTCATCCATCTTGATATTCAGTCTATGAGTTGAACCCACAGCATCATTTTACCTCTGAATCAGTAAAGATTCAGAGGTAAATCTGAATCTTGGACAAACCTTTAAACCCCGGTCGTCTACCAGCAGGTTAATCCCACACAGGCTCTCTGCAGCAGGTGAGGACTGTGGCACAGAGACTGAATCTGAGAGATAAACTCATTCCTGCTCGTTTTAATATCGCTGATAGAGTGGATTGTTTGCGACAGAGACCAAAAACGACCCTCAGGTCACTGGGCAGTGTCCCAGTGCTCCACCAGTGAGCTGTGATAAAAGAGGCAGTATCAGGGTTTATGGAAAACATCACATGTTTATCCATATTTAATATTTTTTAACATCTCTCATCTTGTATTTTATGTTTTTTTGCTCAATTTACTGTTTAACTACACTAACAGCTGCTCCATCGTTTTTACAGACTATGCACAATCTTGTGTAGCTTCAGCAATTCATCTTTAAATCTGTATTTTCATTTGACTTCTGTAACTTTTGTCTTTTAACCTTGTGCTAAAACATCTGATGTGTCGGTATCTCCATTAGCAGAGACTTCTTCACAGTGACAGCTCTGTACGAGGTTCCAGTTGAGACTCTTTCATCTCACTGCTCTGAACTTACTCCTGACTCATTTTGACCTTTTTGTTATTCTCATGCTCTTGTGTTGGACTGGTTTGTGTGTGTTTTTTTAACTGGAAGCCGAAAAAGCCCATATTCAGTGAGTAGGAGCCCGGGTTGGATGTGTGGATTCCTGAGAAGGTCACGACAGATAAAGCCGAGCGCTGCCAGTCGACCAAACGGAAGGTGACTCAGCGCGGCGTTGGGGGGGGGGGGGTGGCGGCCCATTCCTGCTGACTCACACAACGCGGTCACACTTGACATTCTCCAGGTGAGATCAGTTTTAAGCCCTCGCGGCTCCGATAGGGATCTCAGGAATATGTCACGCGGTGGAGAACAGTAGCGCTCGGCTGCTGACTGAGGCCGGCGACTGTGAGAAGCATAATCTGTTTCTGAAGATAGGTTCATTCTGATTCCTTCGGGCGTCTTTATATTTGCACAACAGCATTTTAAACACAGACTCACATCGGGCTCCGGGGCCGTTTCAGGAATATTCCGGGACACAAGCTGAACGTAGAATTACGACTGCACACAAACTGTAAATAAGAGGAGTTTAAAAATATCATATATATTTGATTGTGTGTTATTTTTTTGCCGTTTTCTAATTAGTGTACTCGCTCAACAGTGCAATCCTCGTTACAGTTTTATATTGTCGTAATGTGTTTATTCTCGTTTCGCGTCGGCGGGGTTTTGTTTTAATCATTTGTCAATTGTTATAATTAATGTTGTTTCATCCCCGAGGAAACTGAGCTAATCATGCACGAGCTTGTTCAACAGCCAGTCGTTGATATTACAAGTTAAAGGTAAATTTGCCGGAAGAATAATAAACGCGTGGAAGAAATATATCACTCTCCCTCCATCTCTGGAAAGATGGTTATGGTCTCACCTGGTCTCTGCAGCCCTGACGCCTCGTGCTCATCAGCCCTGTGTAATGAAGGTCAGGCTATTATCCGTCTCTCCACCCAAACTCCATTCCACCTCATTCATGTGGATTTCCTCTCCTCTTTTCACTGCTTCTCTCTGTCTCTCACCTTCCTCTTTTATTCCCTTTGTAACTCCCTCTCTTTACCCCCCCCCCCCCCCTCCAGCTGTTACCTCCGTCATTCAGCTGCACAATACCCCTCTGCTTGTTTGGGTAATAGGTTTGTCCATTACCCTGCTGTGTCCGTTCAACATGGCCCTCCCGTGGCACATGTTCCTCCTCTCGTCTCCACCTCACCGGGGGGGGGAGGGATTGATTAGAAGGAGCCCTGAACGAGCGCGGTCGGGGGTTCAGGGGCAGGGAGAGAAGGGCGTGAAGATCGGGGCGACGCTTGAAAATCACAGCGAGCCTGAGAGCTCCTCCATCGCTGGCTGCTCCATCAGCTGATTGCCCTTATCAGAGAGATTGAAGGAGGCTCCATCTCTCCGTGTGACTGTCTCAATAACGCCGCTGCAGCTTGATTAGCTTTTCATCAGCCACCGTCGCTTTCCACTCAAACTGTGGCTTCGTGCTCTAGCTCTTATTTAAGCAGAGGAGTCTGCAAAGATAACGTTCCTGTTTGAAGCCTCGGCTCAGAGGAGAGGAGGACGGAGGAGAACTTTGCACCAACACACTCAAATAGTCTTATTTTAAGAGCACGTTATCTTGTGGATATTCTTATGATAGGCCACAGAGATAAAGACATTTCCATCCAATCAATCCATCAATCAATCATCTGTATTGTTTATCCTTTAATGGTGATAAGGGGACGGGAGTCAATCCCAGCTGGCATTTGGCAACAGGCATCGTAGATGTGGAATAAACACAATGTCACAAAGGCTTTTTGTGAGACTCGCAAAAGTTTGCTACAGAACAAGTAAAGGGGAAGTGATTTAAAAGGTCAGAGGTGACCAATCGCAGGAGCAGAAACTGGAGAATCCTTTTCCGTGCACGTGTATTTAATGAGCAGGCGTGATTTACGTGGGCAAATGTCGAGACTAAATAAAAGCTGTGGAAAACAAATCAATACTATTTAAATAGATGCTGTGGAGATCAACTGTCTCCACTCAAGTTTGAATGTCTCTTAAGGGGGTTAAACATTGTTCATATAACAAAAGGACTTGTAAGGAATTAACACATAGTGTAGAACAACACAACAGATCAGTGTGTTTGAATTGTATTAGTTTAGTTTTGGTACTTTCCTTCTGGATCCAGGGAAAACCTGCAGATGAAGACCTGAGCAGCTTTGATTAAGTGACTGTGGCCTGATGACTGTGTCAGTTGTGCAGGTGAAGTGGTTCAACATGTGGACGCTCATCCACTCCATGCTGAGTCTTAGTGGAAACCTGAATCCCCACCAGTCCATTTCGTTCCCAGTTTGAGTCAGACACCTCTTTATTCAGCCAGTCAGAATAACTGGGACTCTCCTGGTTGGACTGTAAACTCCTCAGTCATGTGTTATTTCAGTTTACATCTGCCAGGAGGTCCATTAGTCTCCCACACAGACTCAGAGCACCTCAGGGAAGCTTAGCTGTATTTTCTTTCCTCATCCATAATCAAAAGTATATCTCCCATTTATATCTGCTGGCCAATTAAGGAAACCATCCAGCCAGACATCATAAAACATATCTCCTCCTGGACTTAAATGTGTCATTTCCACATTAATGCGTTTCTAATTTCAGCCGCAGCAGCAGCCAGTGAAACTGATTTGCAATGTGAAATATTCCCGACCCGCACGGTAAAACTTTTTATTTCCAGGGCTAATATATTAGGAATTCACCGGCTGGATAAATCAGTAGCGCTGAACTCCATATTAATAATAATCACATCACACCAGAGAGCAGAGAGTGACTCATGATTTATAGATGGATTGTGCTGCATTTTATTGCTGCGTGTGAGTCTGTGTGTGTGTGTGTGTGTGTGTGTGAGAGAGAGAGGGAGAGAGAAAGAGGTGTGCTTTAGTGCATCCAGTGCTGCACCCAAAAATCTATGATGTAGTCAAATCACACACACACACACACAGATGTATTGTTGGCGCGAGCTTCACAATCAGTCTCTATCCCAGCAAACAGGCATTAGAACGGATATATCGGACTTCGATAAGAGAGAATAAGTCCAAAGTGAGAAGGGAAGGATGGAGAGAGAGGGAGGGAGATGGAGGTATAGAGAGAATACTGGATCCTGAAATCATCTGTTCACATAAACTTGCTAAGATGGAGACCAGCAGTGATGTGGATGTGGGATATTATAATCTTACACAATAATAGATAAAAAGACATGATGGAATATTATTAAAAAAATAATAAATGAGACAATACTAGTTCCTAATCATCAGCAATCAGTCAGAATGTTAATTCATGTGACGATAATGACACAGGTCATCTTTCCTCATCCTAGAGGCACGTGCTGTTAACCTGGGTCACAGAATTGGATTGTGTTGATGTAATGGATGTTGCAGTCAGTGCCTGACGTGTCTGGAGGTCAAAGGTCGGGAGATGAATGGATCGATAATAGTTCCGTGCTAATGCATTTTATTTTTAAAGAGCAATTCATCATTTGGCCTTTTTAATTGGACTGTTTTAATGAAAGGAAGCAGGAAGTCGTTCAGCCACCGAGGTGCTGCCCCGTGTGGACAAAGCTGGTAGCTCTTTAAGACCTTTGTTTAATAACAGGTCATGACCTCATCCTATAAAGTGCCTCTAGAAAATATGATATATTATAACACAATTCAAACTGATCTCCACATTTACTTAGTCACCTCGAGTGTGTTGTAGTTTCACCCCAGTTTATATTTGTATGTGTTTGTTTCTTTTACAAAAACTTCTCAACAGATTTCCACCAAACTTAATGAAAGGATGGAACACAGGCCAAAAATGAACCCGTTTACTTTTGGCACAAAGATATTTTGTGATTTTCTCACAGATTTTCTGATAAATAATTAATGGCTCTTGATTTTAAAAAGTCATGTCTAAGGGTTTTGGTGCAGCTTGGTTGAATTTAAAGGGACTTTCAGGCTCTGGTGCAGTTTTTCTCTGTTGCTTCCCTGATGATGATGATGATGAGGAGGAAGAAGGTTGATTTAACCTTTATCCTCTTTTCACCATCTGCTGCTGCCTGACAAACTTCTCATGTTTGGAGCAACTTGGCAGATTTCCTGCCAATTTTTACAAATTCACTCTGGTAATAAGCAACATAAAAAAAAATATATACCAAAGTCACTTCAAGTCCCATTTGTTGACAGTGATATTTAGACATGAGCACAGGAACGATGCTGTGTTATCATTCACATTCAAAATGAGAAATATATATATATACAGCTTTCTCTTCCAGCTCCTCCAATACACGTTGAGTCTTCTGGTGTGAAGATGACACTCGGTTTATAAAACATGTTTGAGGGTAAACTATGAATCATGAGCTCTCGTGTGGAGATGACAGTTTGAGCCGAGGATGAGGAGGATGAGGAGGAGGAGGATGAGGAGGAGGAGGAGGAGGAGGGGGAGGAGGAGGAGGAGGAGGAGGAGGAGGAGGAGGAGATGATGAAGGAAGAGAAAACTGGTGAGAGGAGGAAAAAGCTTCAGGACACAGAGGGAGAAATATTTCCTTCAAATGTTCCTACTTTCCTTTCCTCAGTTTAACACGCGCACACACACACACACACACACACACACACACACACACACACACACACACACACACACACACACACAAAGACTCACTCACTCAGTCCCAGTGGACACTCTCCAGACGAGATAAGGCTGAAAGACAGACAGGGGTCACACTGTATTAGCTACAGGGACGTGTGTGTGTGTGTGTGTGTGTGTATGTGTGTGTGTGTGTGTGTGTGTGTGTGTAATAAAATAGAACCACAGCACAAAATAGCAGTGGAGTTAATGTTATTGCAGTTGCTTGCCTGGCAACTGTGGTTCACGAGGTACAGCGGGTCGCCCACTCTCCGGAGGGTCTGCTGACCTCAATGTCCTTGGGCAAGGCATCCAAATCCTCAAACCTGCAGCCGCAATAAAAAACCCACACATGCTTTACTTCTCACTTTCTGCCTGAGTCTTCTCCCAAAGCAGATGAAGATATATGAATGTATATTTCTGCAGGTTCGTGACCTGGGGCTCGAATCAAGTGTCTGCAGAGCAGGAGCTGTGAGGAGCAGGAAGCTGGAGGATCAGAGGATCACATGAAGGTGTCTCTCAGACGCACAGATCAGATTTAACCAGGAGATGTTGCAGGAGACGTAGAGAACAAAAAGACCTTCCTGAAAGTGACGGATTAATTCCACCCGTCAAATCTAAATCATTATCCAGTGAGTGAAGAAGAGAGGGAACAACAGAATGAGAGTCTTCTCCTCTTCCTTCCTCCTCCAGGTGGGTTAGCTCCGTTATTTCCCAGGAGGCCTCTGTGCGTTTTCATATCAATTTGAACAGGAGTGTTTCCAGCAGGTTCTCAGGGTCAGAGGGTCAGAGATTGACACCTCACATGCTCTCACATCCTGAGAGAGGAACGAGAACTGTAACTCACTTCTGTATCGGGATTTTAGTAAATTCAAAAAATGAATCTGTGCACCTTGAAGCCTTTTTCCATTTCTATATCTATTCAGGGTTCAGGGGGTAGAGCGGTTGTCCTCTAACCAGAAGGGCGGCGGTTTGATCCCAGTCTCTCATAGAGACAGTGCTGCACATAGCTGCAGTGTATGAATGTCTGTGTGCCCAGGGTTAAACTGGACTGTAAAGTGATGTGAAGGTATATCAAGTCTTAAAGTAAAATACAGACCATTCATTCATTTTTTTTGATTCAATGACTCATTTGCTCCAAGTTATGTGAAGTAATATAAAATCATTTTAAATATACTTTTAAAACTATTCTTTTACTTTACGTGAAAAGGGTAATTGGTGAGTGGGCTGCGTTTAGATCGCTATTATCTGAAGTGCTTTACAGTGTGCTTCACATTCATCCCTACACACAGACACACACACAGACACACACACACACACTAACCCGACCATCAGGAGCGATGTGTCGCTCAAGGACACGTTGACGTGTGGAGGAGCTGCTCGTGCATGTGTTTGGTGTGAAAGCTCAACCGCTCGTGTCGCTCTCTCAATCCTCGCCCTCTCTGTTGTGTGTTAAGTGTGTGTCCATCAAGGCTGCCTGATAGCCTGAGCTATGGTGTGTGTGTGTGTGTTTGTGTTTGTGTGTAGCTTGAAGAGCGATAACATCAGCCTTCTTGCCTGTCACCATCATTGTGGGCTTTCTCCTCTCTCACACTCAGTGTCTCATGTGCAAGGACACAGGCTAATGTATATACACATGCATGGACCAGCTCTGCCTACACACACACACACAAGGGTCAATTTAAAGGCCCATTATGTGTGCGTGTGTGTGTTTGTGTGTGTAATAGCCCTGCCATTACAGGGTCCAGCCCTGGACAGCTTGGATGGACATGTGATTGATGTGTGTGTCATCGCAGCCTTTTGGTTTGAGTGTCCTTAAAGACGAACGTGTCAGATCTCAAGGTCAAACTGTTTTCAGCTTGAGATGTAAACCAGAAAAATAGATTTGTGATTACTGGGATGGAGCCGGGATCCAGGGGTCATCCAGTGGTGAACCAGAGGGGTACCAGTTGGGAACCAGTGGAGTGTTTGGGACTGTTGTGACTCTGGGCCGTGCAATAGACTGCCCTCACTGATGTGGAGGTTTTAGTTTGTTGAAGTGATCTCATTTCAAATGATGAGATGTGAAACTGTGGAAGTCAATTGAACAGACTTCTATTTTCTAGCTCCAGCATCTCCACCAGCCCCATCAGCTCCAGCAGCACCAGCAGCTCCACCAGCCCCATCAGCTCCAGCAGCACCAGCGGCTCCAGCAGCACCAGCAGCTCCACCGGCCCCATCAGCACCAGTAGCACCAGCGGCTCCAGCAGCACCAGCAGCACCAGCAGCTCCATCAGCTTCAGTACCAGCTCCACCAGCTCCAGCAGCTCCACCGGCTCCACCATCCAAGCAGCTCCACCAGCTCCTGTAGCTCCACCGGCTCCAGCATCTCCAGCATCTGCAGCACCACCACTGGCTCCACCAGCTCCACTACCAGCTCCACCAGCTCCAGCAGCTCCCCCTGCTCCACCATCCAAGCACCATCCAAGCAGCTCCACCAGCTCCTGTAGCTCCACCGGCTCCAGCATCTCCAGCATCTGCAGCACCACCACTGGCTCCACCAGCTCCACTACCAGCTCCACCAGCTCCAGCAGCTCCCCCTGCTCCACCATCCAAGCACCATCCAAGCAGCTCCACCAGCTCCTGTAGCTCCACCGGCTCCAGCAGCTCCAGCAGCTCCAGCAGCTCCAGCTCCAGCAGCTCCAGCTCCAGCAGCACCAGCTCCAGCAGCTCCACCAGCTCCAGCAGCTCCAGCCGCTGCACAGAAGATCCTGCTCACTTGGTTCCATGGACGCTGCACCTCCCTGCACCTCACCCCCTGCTGCTATGTGCTGGACTGTCTCAGCAGCTTCTGTTCCTCTTCTCTTGTGCTGCCAGGAGTTCTGACTCTGTGCTTCCTGGATGTCACAGCCCCAGGTGAGAGGCCTTACATGCAGCTGATGTGGCAATAATGGCCGACAAAACTGTCCTTAGATCAGTGTTGTTGGCATCATTATGTTGGAATGATTAAACTCTGGACTGGACATCAAAGTTTCACACCAGTTTTATTAAAAAACATTCATCACCTGATTTAAAGTGTGTGATGCACACGATGCTCTGCTGGATACAAACACAGCTCTGCAACACGAGATTAGCTTCTCTTTACACTCTCCTCTCGGGGGGGGGGGCAGCACGATTCAGATGAGATGCTGGAGCAGACATTTAATCTGGTAACTTCAAAAGGCACAGTGATGATGCAATAGCAGAAATCTGTGAAGCCCAGTGAACTCAGATTCAAATCACACGTTGAATTTGTGCGAATCATTTTCACGTCAGATGATTTTGAATTCAGTGTGAGCAACACAATCACTGTGAAAAGTCAATATAATTAGTTTGTACAATGTTTTCTTTTCTGTTGTGTACTTGTTTCTATTAATTATGAATTAATGATGCGTGTTGAAGCAGATCTCTGGACTGGGAGTTGAATGAGGTCGTCTTTCGAAGCCTCGACGCTGAAACAAGAAGCTGGAGCGAGTCCTTTTAAATCATTAACGACACAGAGCTTGTGTTTGTCTTGTGTTATTGTTAGGCTGCAGTAAGTTGGTGTAAGTGTTGTAACACTGCATCTGAGTTGTCCCTTCGTTAATCTTAACATTCGTGACAGTGAACAAATCGTGGCTATTTTAAGTGCAGGTGAGGAAACAGTTATTTGGACGTGTTTCCTCGTGGAGGTTGTGTTCAGATGTGACCTTAAAGCTTCTCTAAGGTCAAACCATCCAGATCAGTTAACGACAAACAACAATCATTGGAACGGGGGTTTCTCCTGATTGTCCTGTGTGTGACCTCACAACCTCAACATGTTGTGCAGCGATCCAACGACTTTGAAAGTTGTGTATGTGTGTTAACATCGCTCAAGCACATGGGAGGGATTCAGGTGAAACAAACCAAACCAGAGATCTGTAAATACACAAACCACTCGGTGCAATGAGGTTAGAAGACAGTAGTGGATTGTGTGATGAGGAGCAGGAGCATTTAGATGAGGTGTAGAGATAAACCCTAAAGTGCACATAATCTAAACACATAGTTATCTAGACTGTGCTGAGCTTTGTCCCTGTTCTGTGGAATAATGAGCAGATTCTTGGTCATTTGGATGATGATTGATGTTCAGCATTTTAGTCTCTTATCTGCTCCAAAGGGAAACAAACATTTCCTCCTACAGCGAGTCTACTGTCTCTGTCGTCTGGGACTGAAGCCAGAGGAATTATTTTAATTCTGCAGACGTTTGCTTGAGAAACATAATCGTTATCAAACATCTCTGTATTTTTAGTTCTGTCCAATTTCTGCTACATCGGCTGTTTGTGTGTTTTATGTCGTCCTCAAATTGAATCCTATCCAGGTCGAAATCACAGCCGTACACAAAATCAATGATTTTTAATTTCTCTTCATGATACAACAGGGACCAGTGTGTTTTTTTTTTGCTTCCAGTTAAAAGTTTAGGAAGCTTTCACGGTGAGAAACAAAAAGTATATCTTTATTTAGCTGAATATAGAACATCACAATAGTAATGATGCATCAACCTCAATGGAACTATTGATCAAACCACACAATGGAGCTGCCTGAGACTCACTCAGCCTGTGAAGGACCTGAAGTGGAAAACGTTTAAAGAATAAAACCAGGACATGAAGCGGGAGTTAGACGACTCTCATGCTGCGGCTGTGGATCTGTCACATCTCAGCAAATCTCTGCCGCTCTCCCTCGAGAGAACACCGGACCAGGTCGGTGCTTCAGAGGCAGAAAGCTGCGTCTCTCCTGGGATTGGCTGAAAACGCGAAACGCCAGCTGCAGGATTCCCGATTAAAGCCTGATTGGCTGCTGACAGGCGGAGTAATTAAAAATGTGTTTTTCTCTATTTCTTGATGAAACGAAAAAAGATGATCGAGATATATGTCATACATTTTTTAAAGTAGACGTTTAGAGTGTGCTGGATAATAAGGACAGATTTGTACATGATATGAACTTTTACTATTTTTATCCTTTTGGTCGTGAGCAGACGATGTGACAAAGATTTCTCTGTAACTTCCCTCCGGAGATGTCTCTCGTCAGAAAACTGTGATTTTGCATTAAAAGAACTTAAGAGATTATGGAATGTCTATTTTTTTTTATTATGAAGAACAAGGTTGTCTTTCTATTTCTATTCAAACAGTACAAACCCGAGCGAGGCAGAAGCAACTTAAATATCAAGTGTGTGTGATAAGTTTTAGTCTCTTGAAATCCTCTCATTTAATTCCTCTGCCCTCTCTAGTCTAATTAGCAGTGCAATTTCCTATAAATGTATTTTTCTTTCAATCATTTATTCACTGATGGAAGTTTATTAGGAAAACTTGTTAACTGTCTCCATAAATGAGAGCCATCAAAAGAGTTTGAGAAATAGACACTTCCTGCAGAACAGAGGAGCATGCTCAGAAGTCAACATGTGTTTACAATTCAAATGCATGAATCTGAATTACCACCAATCTGTAAACAATAGAAAAATCACAATTAGCTCCTTTAGCCTCTAGGTGTATATGTATTTCCTGTTGTGTTTACACACGATCGTGTCTGTGTGTGTGTCTGTGTGTGTCTGTGTGTGTCTGTGTGTGTTTGTCAGGCGCCCGCTGTGCGAGTTAGAGGCACGGTGTTAATTACGAGTCCGTCTAATAGACTCAGAGCATTAATGCAATCAGCCACAAAACCAATTAATTCAACATCTGCACTGATCACATTTGCCTCCGCCATGTTTTGATGATGTATCCACACACAATTATTCCCTTAATCCGATGAGAACAATTAGTCGTCTTGCCGCGGTGACATCGTCTAATTAACACACATCACTGATCCGCATCACAAAAGTCACAACGTGTCTCGCTGGCGTCTTTCAGTTGTTCTCCTCGTCTGTCTGTGTATCACAATGAGCCGAGCGGTTATTAAACACAAGTATTCTATATTTGATAATAGTCCAACAACGTGCACAGGATTTGTTTTCTTGACAACACAGTTACTTTCTTTGAGGCAACAGATGACAAACTTCCTTTCTTCTGTTCTTTCTGTTTCTGGTGTCTTCCATCCTTCTCTCCCTTTTCTTTATCTCTTCCCATTTTCTAAGCATTTCTATCATCATCCCTTCCTCTCTCTCTCTCTTTCTGACCTCCTCTCTCCTCTCTCCTTGTTCTTTCCCTTTTTATTTCTTCCTTTACCTCTTTCACTTCATGTCTGTCTTTTTTTTGGATTCTCTCTTTTAATTTTC
Source organism: Platichthys flesus (assembly GCF_949316205.1). Classification (NCBI taxonomy): domain Eukaryota; kingdom Metazoa; phylum Chordata; class Actinopteri; order Pleuronectiformes; family Pleuronectidae; genus Platichthys; species Platichthys flesus. The sequence goes on from NC_084956.1 coordinate 2,252,857, forward strand.
GTCTATTATTCCATCCTTCTTCTCCTCCTTTCTTCTTTCTTTCCTTCCCAACTGACTCTATTCCCTCTCTTTCTCTCCTCCTCTCTCCCTGTTCTCTCCTTCCTCATTCACTTTTCATGCCTTGCTTCTCAATTGAATCTTATTTTGTCTTTTATTCCTGTTTCATCTCTTCCCTCCCGGTCTTGACCTCTTATCCCTTATTCTCTCCATCTTTATCCCTTAACCTTCATCTGTACATATCTACCCCCCCCCCTCCCTCTCTTCTCTTCTCTCACACACCTCCCTACTGAGTATGTACAGCTCATAGGTCTTTATGTAAATGAAGCCACCGCTAAATAAAGACCCTGGAGCGTGACCTGTGGATTTGACCCCGTCTCATCTGTATGTAAACACAGGGCACCGGCATCTGCACCTTAAATCACCATCATTCACCGGGTCAGACACTTTGAGCCACAAACGCACACTGAGTGACACACATACCATCATAGTGGTGCTCCGATGGGTATGTGTGGTGACAGCATGTCACCTATTGTGCCATAAGTCAGTGTGTGTGTAGCACAGATTGATTTAGAGAGCTAGTCTAAATGCTAAGTCTCAGCACTCAGTCACCGGCGCTGACAGCGGCTGCACGGGCGGCGCCGGGAAACAGCACATTAATCAAAGGCCAATCAAAAGTAATCTAAAGTGTACAAACACCGGGGACTGTAAAGGTGTCAGTGGATTAAAGCATGATTAGAATACATGGGTCAGCGTTTTTCACTCAGCGCTGCCGGCGTCTGTTGTCTTAACTTCTCCACGTCGAGGTTCCTCCCAAACTTCTCTGAGATGAGAGATTCATCATCGCTCATCGGCTCTGACCCAGGATCAGCACGGAACTCACAGGGTTTAGGATTCAGTGGTGGAGCTCACACGTCTCTTTAAAGTCTGCACCAAATCCATCATGGTGGTTTGCTCATAGTTCTGAATCTATTGGAGGTATATGTTAACTGTTCAGTCTCCATGACTCCACATAATATCCCCAATAAACGTGTGGTGGTTACCGGTGTGTAGCCTGGTGTGTAACCAGACAGCGGCTGAAAATACTCGACAATCTGCTCGTTCTACTTTTGCTGGTCTCCACCCACGAAGCCTTTTGCCTGTGGCCCCCCCGTTGTCCCCCTGAAACGACTCTAAGACGTGTTGCATTGACCATGTGTGTAACTTTCACCTGTTGGAGCTAAAACACAACAGTTGACCCAGTTTCAACAAAGACGTGAGAGCGTGAATAGTTTCAGATATGAGATGTTCGTTGCAGAGCCGCTGTATGAATCATATTTCCCGTGTTTTGTCCAGAGCCGGTGTTTGATTCCCGTCCGCCCTGAAGGCGACTGTGGCGTCCGCGGGGAGACGGCGTGTTTACTCTCGATCTGTTTTCTCTCTCTCTCTCTCTCGTTGTTCCTGAATCCTGGTAAACACACAATCACGGCTTTACAAAGAGGGCTGTTGTTTAATGAGTCATCCTGAGTTGCAACAAAACCCACGACTGGTGATATGGTGGATAAATACAGGTGGGTGGGTGGGGGGGTGGTCATTTTGAGAGAAGCCAATTTGAGCAGTGTCAATCATCTCATCTGCCGCTAACGAGAAGCAGCTAATAACAGATTTGCATTTGCATCTAAGCGGATTCATTCGAGCAGCTGAGAGTGAAACGAGAGACTAATAAAAATGTGAAAGGTGAAGAAACCGACTGAGAGAAGTGAAGAAGTGAAGTTACAATTATCTGTGTCATGATGGGAACGAGGCGGTGACAGGCGCTGTGGTTGAAACCACTGGGACACAGTGAGGGAAACCACTGGGACACAGTGAGGGAAACCACTGGGACACACGGTGCTTCCACAACGAGGCGGTGCACCTTCTCTGTGGGGATCGATGAGGAGGAAGAGAAACTTAAAGAATCAGACTGGGAATTAAGTAAAGGAGTTGAGTTTATATTGTGAAGGAACTTCCTAAAGACTTCTTCTTATTATTATTATTAAAAACTATTATCAGCTACATTAAACCAATTTAAACAACCTTACTACTATTTTTCTCTGGTCTGAAGCACAGATTCTAGGACACAACTTTGTGTGTACCCAACTTGAAATATGATTTATCTTTGTAAATGATTCATATTTTTGCTGTTGTGCTTTTTAGACACCAGCCAGAGCAAATAAGAACCAAAAGTAAACATGTAAGACTTAAAGATAGCTAGTGTATCTACACATTTGAATTTAATTATTTACAGGATTTTAGATCTGAACTTAACCTCCAATGACAGTCCAAGAATTTTGTTAAAGAAAAATCCTCCAGCTTCACCCACAGGAATCAAGATGTACAGTTTTCCTTCAGTTCAAGTTGGAGTCAGAGTGCGTTTCAGTAATGTTTAGGGAGCAATGTAATATTGATAAAGGATCACTACTGTCGTCAGCATCGTGCCAAACCAACAATTTTAAATCAACGGCCCCACTACCTCACATCCAGTGATCAGTACAACCTTCCTGAAACTCCACTATATCACTATAATCTTCTTTATCCACATTAGATCATGTTTAGATCCTTCCTTCTAATTTACACACAAACATATGAATGAAGTCCAGACGGCACCGACCCTCGCAAAGTGGTCTCATGAAACGGTTCGTTAGATATCGTACTAAAAGTTACGTCCAAATGTTCGTAGAGAATCCTACGAAATGCTCCAAATGAAAAGTGCGCAGACCTCCGCAGCGCTCTGATCAAGCAAGTTGGTGGAGATGCAGTATTCCTCATCATTTTTACATATGAACTCTGCACCACGGTGATTCAGCAGAGTGACAGCTGCTGGAATAAGCTGTTCCTGAACGTACTGGTCCAGGAACGGAGGACCCTGTAGCGCCTCCCACAGGGGAGGAGGGCAAACAGTCTGAGGCTGGGGTGTGAGAAATTGGGATGTTAATGAACAGGTGTCTCTAACTTGGTCCCAAGTGAAACATATGATTTGGTATAAAGCAAACATACATAATTTGAACATATCTGGCCATTATATACCACTTAAAACAGATTTGACAGATTGGATCCAGCTTGGACCTCAATGGGGTCTGAGAAAGTACACCTGAGAGGGCCTGTGTTTGGAGAAAGATGAACTGTAGACTTTGTCGTAGGACAAAAGCAAAGATATCATCGTAAAGCTCTTGACCTCAGGAGTAACATTATGTCAGTGGGAAAATTGTGGATGGCTCCTGCCCCTCGGGGATGACCTTTGAACAATGCAGCTGCGTTTACTAGATAGTTGTTTTTGAGTGCTCTAACCATTATACTTATGAGTTCGTAGAACTGTTCGGGTTTACAGTGAATGACGGGTTCTCAAAGTCGTACCTGGATCAAAATTGCAATTAGTTTAAAGGGGCACAAGCTTTTATTGTGAAAATATTTGCACCAAATCCTCCTAAATCAATAGGGACTGATCCGAGATAGAAGAATGTCCCTGATTGAGACGTATTGATATATATATGATGGCTAAACCAACACTAGGCTACTTTCATGCCTTAGTACAGGAGCTTCATGCTTGATTTGATGATTCACTGACTTGAATCAGGGAAAATGTTCCTGGTCTACAATCTCCAGTGAAAGAAAGACTCTGAAGTTATTGGAAACCAGAGTTTGTTTCTAATGTCCAGCAGGAAACTACACTAGAGAGAAGCTCCAGCTGCAAGAAACCAAACCAAACTGAACCCCAACCCGAAGGTTTCTGGTCCAAACCCGGCTTGAACACATTGACTCACCACCTGTGGCTGCAGATGGCGACAGTCTGTAGAAATGCAAAATCCACCTAAGCAGAAGAAAATGGATTTTGTCCAGTGATGTGTAAACTCATTACGATGACCATAAACCCAAGTGGATGCATTTGAGCTTCTATCTGATTCTCCACAACACTCACACGTCTGTAGCCTGAAGACCTGAACATTCCCATGAAACCTAATCGTCTGTAATTCAATCCTCAAACAGTCTCGTTGTTTAAACTCTGAGTGGAAACATCTTTTATTTGCGGCTGAACCTCGGGTCACGGAACAACATGGACGGCTGACATACCCATCATGCCACAGGGCCCAGGGGACGAGCTGCCCTCTTAAACAAATGTGACCTTTAGCCTTCGTCTCCAGCTGAGGATCATGTGACCGACTAACACAGGATCGATGGGTTCTATATCTGTCATTTACTGCAAACACAAAATAACATTTAAAAGTAGAGAATTACACATCTTCATTCATCCGTGCATGTCACCGGCGTGTTGCAGGGCTACATTACTTACAACTAAACTCAAACTGCTTTTAGTTCTTGAAATATATCTTGAAACATCTTTTCAAAGTTTTTAATGTACTAAAGAACTTGTTCATCTGTGCTTCTGCTGATAGGCGACGGCTGGAAGGGCGGGGCCAAGCTGGTGATGCAATACTAAGAGCAGATTGTCTCCACGGCCAATCAGCTGCAGGTTGAGTTGAGACATTAGGACTCATTAGCGATGAAACTGTCTTTTTATAATAAGCAGTTGTTTTTTTCACCCGAAACAAAGCAAATGAATAGTCTAACTTTTTATTTAATAAAAGTTCCATGTTCAAGTCTTCAAGTCTTCAACCTAAAATGTATACCTGACATGTTTTCTGTGCATTGTTTTGAAGATGACGTGTTTATCTTTGATCTGGATCTTTGTTTTTTCATCCGCATGTCAAACTGTCTCTGTCACTTTGTCTCTGTCTCTGTCTCTGTCTCTTTCTCTTTGTCTTTCTATTTGTCTTTCTCTTTGTCTTTCTATTTGGCTTTCTATTTGTCTTTTTTTTTCTCTGTCTCTGTCTCTGTCTCTGTCTCTTTCTCTTTCTCTGTCTCTTTCTCTTTCTCTTTCTCTTTGTCTTTCTCTTTGTCTTTCTTTTTCTCTGTCTCTGTCTCTGTCTCTGTCTCTGTCTCTTTCTCTTTGTCTTTCTATTTGTCTTTCTCTTTGTCTTTCTATTTGTCTTTCTCTTTGTCTTTCTATTTGTCTTTCTCTTTGTCTTTTTTTTTCTCTGTCTCTGTCTCTTTCTCTTTGTCTTTCTCTTTGTCTTTCTTTTTCTCTGTCTCCGTCTCCGTCTCTGTCTCAGTCTCTTTCTCTTTGTCTTTCTTTTTCTCTGTCTCTGTCTCTGTCTCCGTCTCTTTCTCTTTGTCTTTCTATTTGTCTTTGTCTTTCTCTTTGTCTTTCTTTTTCTCTGTCTCCGTCTCCGTCTCTGTCTCAGTCTCTTTCTCTTTGTCTTTCTTTTTCTCTGTCTCTGTCTCTGTCTCTGTCTCTTTCTCTTTGTCTTTCTATTTGTCTTTGTCTTTTTCTTTTTCTCTGTCTCTGTCTCTGTCTCTGTCTCTTTCTCTTTGTCTTTCTATTTGTCTTTGTCTTTCTTTTTCTCTGTCTCTGTCTCTGTCTCCGTCCACCCGTCAGCTTGTGCATGTGTCACCCGCCCGTCCCTGTGAACTGTGCAGATCTTATGACGATGATTTTTTTTTACATTCAGTTTTCACGTCTCTGATTCTGCCCCCCCCCCCCCGCCTCAATCCACTCCTGCCTCTCCGTTCTATTTTCTCTTTCATCACTCTCACGCTCTCTCTTTCTTCTCCCTTCTCTCTCTTCCCTCTTTCTCACTTGGCTTCTTCATCTCCTTTATATTCCCGGTGCCGCTTTGTTCCCTTTTCTCCGTCTACGTCGCGGTGACAGCTGCCACTCAAGATATCATACAGGTGGGTTTCCATGATGTCATCAAATATTAAAGGCCTCACTTCCTTTCCCATGCACATCATTTATTTATTAATTTATTGAAATGATGTGAACGCAGTGAGGCCCCGTGTGACGCGCTGCTGCTGCTGCTGCTTCCCTGTGTTTTCAGCCTCTGACGTCTGAGGACTTTTTAAGCATTTATTTATTTATGGAACGTTTTCTATTGAGTGTTTATTAAAGAGACTCCCACAAATATCATTTTACTCATGACTTGATGTATCAGTGCTGGTTTTTTCTCAGAGGTTCAGCAGTGACGAGAGGGATCATAACATCAGACTGTTTAAAGTTTCCAGCTTGTGACAGGAATCGTTAAAGCGACACTTTCAATTGTCTCCAACATTTGTTCTGAAAATAATAACGTTTGATAAGTTCCTCTTGTGTTTTCCTGATGCAGTCAAATACCATGTTTCATATTCATTAGCAGTGACAGGTCTCCACATCCCACAGCCACAATATGAAGAAGAATCCAAACCAGTGGATCCTCTGTCAGATCGTAAATTAACCAGTCTAGAGGTTTGTGTTTCCTCTCCAGCTGATCGCTTGTGATAGCAGCAATACAACATTTTAAAATTGTCATGTCATATTTGTTGTTATTCACATATAGTGTAGCTGCTCATATTTACTTCATTGTAAGTTGTGTGGTTTTTAAAAGCCAGTATTTTAGATCATAGATAGATGGATTCTCTGCCTCGTCATATGTCTTTAACACAGTTATTAGTGATGTTTATTAAAGGGTGAAGAAGTAGGAGCATTCAAAACACCCCTCACATCTTGGTCCTCACGTCTACATACATTTGCTCAACCCAACAGGTCGGGGTCTCAGTTCATTCCAAACATCTCCCTGGATAAGAAGAGGATAAGAGGTCCTTCATAGGGGAAATGCATTTATGATTATGAAGATGTGGGTTTTCTAAATGATATGCCGACATCACCAGTCTAATAACACAAGATGCACCAGCTCAATACTTTCTTCATGCCTTCTGTGGTGAAGTCAAACAAAAGTAATAAATAACAACAAAAACACAAGAGATAGTAGATATGATGTGATGATTATTTCTAAATGAATCCATCACCAAGACAGTTTTTGTAATGTGTGTGCAGATCCCAGTGTGGATTCAAAGCTACTGGAAACCTTCCCAGTATATCCTCCACTCAGATACATGTTCAAAGTTCACATCACTCGCAAACTATGTTTCTCACCTAGACAAACATAAATAATTGATTTACTGTATATTGTTCACAGACTGCCTCATGTATGACATTCACATGAGCTGGAGAAGCTGCTTTTCAACCTTCGCTCTCTTTCTGCTAATCCGCAGCTTCCTCTGGGGCGTCGGACGGGGCTCGGAGGCCGTGCACACACCGGATGACTGGTTCCTTTTGGAAAGGAATGAGAAGGAAGCTTCACTTTTACTCTAATGTGAATTTTCAGGGCTCTCCAACGCGCTCACACACACACACACACACACACACACACACACACACACACGCGCGCTCTCACACATGAAACGAGCGCGAGCGGGCGAGATGCCGGGATCAAACAGACTCATTTGGCCTCGGTAAGAAAGAGTCCTCTTATCTTAAAACAGCCATTTAGTGTTGATTAATCCTTTTGACTGAAACCTCCCTCTACAACATATTCTCTTTGGTTGTTAGGCTTTCAAGCCCAAAGTGCTCGTTCTACCTCAAACCGCCAAGTGCCCCCCCCCCCCCGTTTTCTCTCTTTGGCGATCTGGTAATGCCAGAAAGGTAATGTGCAACTTTTCTGTGATGCTCAAGGGACGTGTCACTATCACTGATCACTGTCCGTTTCCTCTTTGGCTTTGCAGCGTTGAGCTCTGAGGCTTGAACAAAGCTGCCGTCGCTCTTCAAACGAGTTTCTCTGGTTTTTAGGCTCAACTCTTCACATTTGAGTTGAATCTAATAAAAAGCTTCCCTCTGTAGTTCGTCTTTGTCGTCTAATTGTTGGTCCCGACTTCATAAACACGAGCTTTCCTTTGCCGCTGAGCTTTCACGCGGTGATGGCCGCCTGTTCAGCTATCGCAGGACTGTCGGGCTCAAGATAAAAACTAAACAGCCTGCACTCAAGTATTTTCTTTGAGTGTTTGCTGATCGATGTCAGACAGCTTGCACTCATCAAGCTTTGAATACAAAGGGCATCGCCATGCTGCAATGAACAACACCTTCTCCTCCTGCTGAAAGGCTCAGCGGGGCTGAAGGTACATTTCAGGAGGGAGGCTGCTGCATTGCAGTGAAACCTTCCTGTGGCTCTTTCTGCCGTTTGCTTCTTAAATAAACACTGACATCATGATATCAGGTAGAAAGTAGGAGGGAGGGAGGAAGAGGAGGATCATAAAGGCAGAAAACCACTCTATAGCCGGATGAAAGCAACAAATCTCTCTCACACAAACACACAAAAAGATACTGACTCATATTCCCCCAGTCTCACGTTAATGTGAAGTGACAATCTCATGATGTCTGAGTGTTCCCATGCTTCCAGAGTCTTGTGCAAGCCCCCCCCCCCCCATAGCTCCGTCACTCAGACAGAACACAAACACAGACTGTCTGTGTCTGTGCAGCTCGACACCACTCACAGCTCCGTTGAGGCTGCACAGTAGAAACAAATTTGACTTTGAACTCCACAGAAAAAAAGAGTCAACGCGTCTCACACAACCATTAGAGGAGAAGCTGAAAGTTTGGTCCATACGGTTACTGAGAAAGAACCGAACCCCTTAAAATAACATGCCGTTGTGCCAAAGGTTAGATATTTCATCATTTATCAAATCTAAACTAAACACAAGGAACTAACCAGGACGCTTCACATTCCTCCCCCTCTGACTGGACATGGAGCCTACAATTATTCTCCTAATTTTAGGTTTCATTCTCATAACATGACTACATCCTCAAAAATACAGGTTTTATTCTCTTTAACATACCTTTTACAATACTTAATTCTAAAATCTTAAATTCCCCTACATGCAAAATAAGATTAAGGGCGGAGAACATGTGCAAGAAGTCAAGTGAGGATAATGTGAGTCTATGTGTGGGCGGAGTAATCTGAGTACTTCAGATTCCAGTCTCTGACCTTTAATTACAGCGTCAAACTGAGTCAAACCAGATTGATGTCCAGAAGATTCACTCCTCCGGGTTTCACCACAATATCAGTGTCTTGTGTTGTATGTAATTTATTTAGACAGACAGACAGAAAGTCACGGCAGCAGAAAGACTGTGGTTCTCCGATCACAATAAGACACAAGTCTGAACCCAGAACAAGATGAGGTTGGGGTGAAACAGGGGGAATCAGGATTTGGACATCAGGAGGAATCAGGATTTGGACATCAGGAGGAATCAGGGTGTGGACATTAGGAGGAATCAGGGCGTGGACATCAGGAGGAATCAGGGTGTGGACATCAGGAGGAATCAGGGTGTGGACATCAGGAGGATCAGGACATGGACATCAGGAGGAATCAGGACGTGGACATCAGGAGGAATCAGGGCGTGGACATCAGGAGGAATCAGGGTGTGGACATCAGGAGGATCAGGACATGGACATCAGGAGGAATCAGGGTGTGGACATCAGGAGGATCAGGACATGGACATCAGGAGGAATCAGGACGTGGACATCAGGAGGAATCAGGGCGTGGACATCAGGAGGAATCAGGGCGTGGACATCACTGTTCACTGTTCCTCCCGAGTGACGGTGAAGCTCCGTGGACCTGGTGGAGGTTCGGATGCTCCCCCCCCCCCCCCCCCCCCCCCACGTTGGTTCACTGTTCCTCCCGAGTGAAGGTGAAGCTCCGTGGACCTGGTGGAGGTTCGGATGCCCGAGGTTCGGATGCGTGTCAGTGTTTCTGACACGCAGTTTATTCCCCGGGGACTCATTTGCTTTACACGTAATGACAGTAACGCACAGTCTGTCTCCACTCCGCCTCCACGCGCCCCCCCCCCCGGTCGGCTCCTGTTCCCCTGCCTCCCTGAGGACACTCAAATGTCATATTAACTAGCTGTGTCGTGAAAGTGAGTTTGAGATACTTTCACTTTTTTCTGTTCTGGAGCAACTGAGAACAATTAGCCTCTCACCGCCGGGACCTGGTTTTAATTGACCCATGAAAGATCCCCGACCCATTTCGGGGTCCTGATCCATAGTTTTAAAAAAATGCTGACGAGCCTGGGTTGTGCACGAGAAGCTTTAAATACCATCTCCCACTGTGGGAGCCGGGCGAAAGAAAACATTCCCTCACCGTGTTGTGACCCAACAGAAACAGACTCACGTCTCATTCTAGGTCCTGAACCCAGAGACATGTCGGCAGTGTTTTCTCAGAGAGGGAAAGTGGGTCATGGGAAGATTAAAACTGGCCTGCAAATTATTCTCCAGAAATTGATGTCAGAACTCATCGTCTGTGCCGAGTGGCGAGACCTCGGGGTCACGACAGCCACTGCTTTCCATATGACTCCTCTCAGCATGTAGGGCGTGGAAATCAATTTAATCCAGCGTCATTGTCCTCGAGAGGAAACTCTGACTATCATGAGATAAAGGAAACATCTGTGGATTCACAGAAGCACATATGGAGACAGTACACTGAGATTCTCACTCATCATATGTGTTGTTTACTTTTTAAATATAAATTAAACACCACCAATCCAACAGTGAACTGAAAAATCTATACACAGCTCTGTGTTTTATTAAATCCCTTTGTTTTCTCTTTCACTTTTATATCAGCTGTATTAGTTTAACGTCTCACAAAGCGTAAACATTCAATGGATAATTCATTCTTTGTCGGTTTAACACATTCAGATATTTACGTACAGGAAACTTCAGATAATTAACTTCATTCTATGGTAGCCTTGCAGATTGTGTAAAATGTTACTCTCCAAAAGTGAATCCAGCGTCTGAAGCACATTTAATATTCCTTTGTTTGTTTGTGTGTGAGTTGATGTCTTTCCAAACATAGTAAAGACACAAGCAAAGCACAAACACACACTGGTTGTTTGAGTCAACACTGCTTTTAATGCATGTGTGTGGTTGTGTGTGTGTGTGTGTGTCCACAGTGGAATGTGGTGGAGGGTCTAAATGTGGCGCTCACACACACATGGAGCTGATTATCACCTCTGCTGCTCAGTGTCCAGTGTCAGCTGATCCGTCTCCGTCCCCCTGGACACTTCACCAGGAGATAATCGTCTTGATCAGTGTGTGTGTGGGTGTGATTGTGTGTGGGGGGGGTGATGTGTCCCACCTCCCTGAAAGGAAGCGTATCAGAAACACCCGGAGTCAAAGTGTCACAACTGAAACAACAGGCCGGGTTTGATTCCAACTCTTTGACTGAAGTCAGTTTGAGACAAAGAGACTCGATGAGTAAAACAAATGTTTCTCCATTTACGATCCTACGTTAAAAAAATATTCATTCATGAGGTTTGAACATCAACCGTAAAGTTTTAACCATCCAAGGTAACGATGTTATATTCTCCTGTTCCTGTTTCATCAGCAATGTTGAGGAGAAGCACAACAATCCTCAGGTCTTCACGTCAGCTACAAAACGAAAGAGATCATTTGCAATGGATTATGGGATACGTAGTTCTTTAACTCTTAAAATAAGTTTGTACACAGTACATTTACTGTCTTTTCATTTTCCAATTTTTTTTTTCATGTTTTATGGTCAAAATTACTTTTTGTAGCTTCGTCAATGCTTAACACTTATTTATACTTATTTAATTTATAAGGATATTCTGAAACGTCATTGGAATAAATGAAGATAAGTTTACTTCCGGTACCTGAGCCTCTCTAAAAGCGATCAGTCTCTGTTGCACTTCATTCAGATGAAGAAGGGAGGAGCTTTCATCCAGCCTTTCATTTGCCTCCCTCCTTTTCCTCCATTTCCTTCACTTCTACTTCAGTTTCTCGGGAACATATAATTTCCGCGACTCGTCTGACTTCACAACTTCAATCTTCCCTTGACTCCTTCTTTCCTCCTTCTTTCCTCCTTCTTTTACTCCTCCATCTCCCCCTTTCTCACTCTGCCCCCCCCCCCCTTGGACAGTGATGCCGGGTGTATTTAAGAAGGAAGCCGAGGATTTTCCACAAAGCTTCAATCTTGGTCTCTTATAGCGCGGCACCACATGAACACACACCCGGCTGCCAAACCAGGCTTTATAATGGCTAACAATGTCCAGAGGAGGCGGGAGTGAGAGAGGGGGATGAGAGGAGAAGAGAAAGAGGTTGAGAGAGAGAGAGAGAGGGACTGACAACATTATCCCAAAACAGGAATGATAAACTCTTTGGCTTTTTTAAGAAGTTATTTACAGACGAATGACTCTGAACGTTCTGACCCATGTACGGTTGTGATCTGTGCATTTTTCTATTTTAACCTTGTATTTGTGTATTTGCTTTGGCAAATGAATGCGTCGGTGCTCAACGTGCATGAAGTGAAACAGGGGGAATAAGTAGAAACAAGGATGAAGGGTGAAGATCACCGGAGAAAAGAAAAGGAGGTAAAAGAGAGGAAGAGAAACAGAGGGAGAGAAAGAAAGACTCCAATTTCCTTCACCTCAGGCTGAACCGGCTGAGCCTTAAAACCACACAGCCACGTGGACACTGTGTGCGTGTGTGTCTGTGTGTGTGTGTGTAGGATAGAGCTACTCTTACAGTGTGGTGATGTGAACGATGTATGTTAACGGTGACAGTGTGTGTTTGTGCTATTCCTACATTAACACTGTAACTGAATTGCTTGTTTGTTTGAATCTTAGGTCATTTGTTGTGCGTCCAATGTTTAATCTTGCTGTGTGTGCTGTGCATGTGTTTTTACATGTGTCTGCGTGTGTGTGCTGTGTAACTCAACAAATCCCTATGAGTGCACTGATTGTGCGTCTGTGTGTGTGCGATGCCTTGTGGGAATTTAACTGTATTAGTGTGAATCCACCTCGCTGGTTCTGCATGCGTGTGTGTTTGTGTGATACTCTCCACACAGTACATGCAGTACATCTCCATATGTAAATACACACAGTGGGTACCGAGTGTCTTTTCTTCTTCCACATTCAGAAATACACTAATTTAGCAGGAACACTGTGTCAGTGCTTCTCATCTGCCTCCTCTTCATCCTCCTCTTCCCTCTCTATGTAAATCTGACATCTAATCTAGAATGAGGCCGTGAATGAATGTAGATTTATTTTTATATCTCTCGCTGTATCAACCTTATTGATGTAGACGTAGATTTCTCCTCCAACACAGAATCTCTCATTATTCTCAATTCTTTTGTTATGTCTAAAATATTCATCAAAATAAAACATGTAAACAAAACGGCAGGATTCAGATAAATGTCCCAATGTTAAGAAATAGTATTTGTTGAATGTGAAATAATTCGGTGTAAATAGGTGGTTCACAACTGTTTCTACACAAAACCTGTAAATGAAGCATCAAACTTTCAACCGTGAATCATATGTGACACGAGAATCTTCTGCTTTTTGTTTGTTTGAATCGAAAACCTCGAAACCAATCTCACGGTTTCTTGAAAAACTACAAAAGACAATCAATCAATTCAAAGTCCTGATACTTAAGATGATAGAATATATAGATATAGAACTTGTTTCTCCTTATTATACAACTCAATTCTTTGAAATGTATACAACCTATTTCTCATAAATCTGAATCTAGTTCCCCTTTAATTGACCCTGATCCTCCACCGTAGTAGTTCCACTAAACACACGCTAGTTGTTGCAGCAGAGGAATGTTTCGAATCTTTTCTTTCCTATAAATCTTTGCTTCTCCTCAGGTTTATCTTTCTGTGATCTGTTCGGCCAGTAGCATTTTTTCGTGTTTAAAATGTTCCCTGTAAATTATCGGCCTCTTCTTCCAGGGCCATAAAATAAATCAGGAACAGATCTGAGTGTGTAACGGTATTTATTTGATTGAGTCTTTGGGGATAGGACCATGAAATATGGACACGTGGAGACACCACCGGCCTGGTTGTGATGTAATTCCCACGTGAGACAGAGCAGCTCGGTGATTCTCTCTGTCCTCTCACATCTGTCACGTGTCTCCGTCCAGGTGTTTCCTGTGTGAACTCTGCATGTTCTCCATAAGAGTGCCCACAGCCGCCTGCGTGCCGAGGTGTGAACATCCTGCAGGAGGTCACGTGCTCTTGACCCCGTGGTGTGAAGGAATGTTATGAGACGGACAAACAGACGACCAGAATCCATTTTGAATAAAAACCTACTGTGCTAACATCGTCTTCAAAGACATAAATGTAAATTATTGATCTGGACCTGAGCACAATTTCTCTAGAATCTGTTCCTTTCTATTTTCATCTCCTCTGTCTTCATGTTGGACTCGTAATGTAAAAGCCTGGTCTGCCCCCCCCCTCTGTTTTTCTGCCTCTCCATATCTTTCTTCATAATTCAGGGCCTCATCTTTAAAACTGCACCACTGTCAGAAACCCTGGTGAACGGCCTCCGTGAAGGTTCCACCCGATCTCCCTCAGCCCAGCGTCCGCCCGCCTGTCTCCAGTGGACCATCACAAGCTGAGGTCTGGAGTCAGAACAAAGAACCTCCACCGGCTGATCAGCTAACCAAGGTGAATCACTGGCTCTTTATGAAAAGACTTCACGAGTCGAAGGTTTGAGGGGAAGCTTTGGCCGGAGAGACGGGGACACTGACTCGTGCTGGACAGCCAGAGATTACTGCAGGAACTATGGATGGATATAGATAGATAGATAGATAGATGGATGGATGGATGGATGGATGGATGGATGGATGGATGGATGGATGGATAGATAGATAGATAGATAGATAGATAGATAGATAGATAGATAGATAGATAGATAGATCGATAGATAGATAGATAGATAGATAGATAGATAGATAGAAAGATAGATAGACAGATAGATAGATAGATAGATAGATAGATAGATAGATAGATAGATAGATAGATAGATAGATAGATAGATAGATAGATAGATAGATGCTATCCATTTCCACTTGATCCCACACTGACCTTCTCTGTGCTTTGTCCATTAGGATATAACTTTACAGGTAACATTCCTAAAACCTGTGTTTGTCTCTGCATCACTCCAGATCCCCTCCCTCCCTCTTTCTGTCTTCATACACAAAATGTGCCTCCTCTCTTTCTGGGAGCGGGGGGGCACTGGGATTGCGCTCCATCGTCTTTTCTGATTTCTCACAGATATTTGTTTGTTTGAGTTCCACTGTGCCGTCTCCATCCTCCATCCTGTGACCCCCCTCCCTCTCTTTACAAGTGTAATTCCATTTCATTCACCATCAGTCGGCGGCCGGTCACTCACGCTGCCGTCTGGCTGTTCACAGGCAGAAAGGTCAGGAGCGAGTGAGCAGCCTTCAGCCCCCGAGGGACGGAGAGAGACGTCTGGTGAAAGTGAACGAGGGAGAAGAGAGAAAAGAGGAAAAGAACGAACTGTTGAATTTCCAATAGGTCACATTTTGAGCTATTGATCCTGAGCTCAGACTGTTTACACTTTGGATCACGGTTACTTATCCTGTATTGACCCTTTTCTTTACATCACACGTCAACCAGCAGGTTTTAATGAAACTCAAAGCTGAGATGTTAGATCCATCTTGAATCTGACTGTAGTACGTTGAGATGAGAGGAGGTACTTTAATGGCTGATCTCAGGGCCAAATGTGCAATGCTGAAAACAAAGAACCATTATTCAAACCAGTGCAGAGCCGGTGGGGATGCTGGTTGCAGCTTTCTTCCACAGGCTGCACAGAGACCAGCTGTACTGTCGTGACTGTGATCGATAATGATGTCACTCGCCTCCACCGACTGCTGCAGAGAGCTGCTCACCTGTTTGTTTAAGGTTTATTAATATCGAGTGAAATCACCTTTTCAAATTACGCCATATTTGACACTGCACTTCCTCAGGCCCTTAACAACACACGTTCCAATCGTGAAGGTGATGAGATGAACGTTTCTGGAGATGTGCTTTTCATAAACAGATGGAGAGAGATTTTGTTTCCTTGCTCTGCGCTAGTTGAGGTTGCGTTGGCAAAAGACAAAGTCAACATAACGTATAAAGGACGGATGCAGAAACAAGGAAACCATCGCTCTCTTCCTCTCCTGTGCCACGGAGCTGTTTTCCAGTTCATACATTACAATTCAACTGTATGGCTGTTGTGTTATCTACCTGTGGGTGCAGACCTCATAACTGTACAGGTGGAAGAGTGATGAAGAGGAGCAGCTCTTTGAACAACTGACCCAGAGAGGATCAAGAATTTTGGAATCATTTCACGAGACGTAGAAAAGACAGATGAAAGGTTAAAGCTTATTTTCCGTCCACATCAGAGTTAATAAAAAGATGCTGCAACAATTTCCTAATAGAACCAGCAACCTGCCGTCTGACTGGTGACAGGGGAAGATGGAGGGATGAATGTTGAGCTGATACTGTGGGTTTTTAAAGGAAGTATAAATATCACACCAGTTGACTCCCGGTCCCTTCCCAGCTGGTAGCCTCCACAGAACTGCATCACTATGTTGTCTGACTGGTAAAAGCTAACACGTACAGCCCATTAGCCTGATGTACGTATTCTCCTCCGTTTCCATTAGCGCTTAGAAAGTCTCCGTCTGAGTTTGTCGAGCGGTCAGGAATGCCACAACTTAAGCAGCAGGGCATGAAATTACCTTCTTTATCAACTCCCGGTGGATAATTGTTTTTGGGTTTCGGGTTTCTCTATTTGCAGAAAGGCCACAGTGTCGAGTCGGAGGCAGAAGCAGCTGCACCATTCTCTGTTTTATTATTTTAAGGTCGGTATCTTCTTTCTGGCACCGTATCTTAATCTGGGGGTCTTAGCCCTGCTTAGTTTGTTATTTTTTGTTTAACAGTGTGTGTGTGTGTGTGTTTCTTTGTATGTGTGAAATGTGCGAGCAGCTGCAGAGGGAGATGTGGGCCTCTGCGGTCGTGGTGCATGTGCATGGAGGTGTGTGGCATCGACACAAGGCAGAACTCAGCTTCATTCAAACAGCAGCAGAGGTAGAAACACCTGTGCTGGCTGCAGGCCTGGAGAAACATGATGGTTTCCACAGGCGCTGCAGGATTTACAACCAACGTGGTCCCAACTATCAGGTGGGCAGAAGTCGGCCTCTTTAGCGTGGACCTGTCGGCCGGCCTGTTGTGTTTCCCCTGCACACAGATGTGAGACGACAGCTCCGGGTTGTATTCACTCTCTTCATGTGCTTCAGAAGAAACACATCACATGACTTATTCCCAGAGATTTACAATTATTAGAGTTCCTAGAATCGAACATGTTCAAAAACTCATAATCTTTGCCCATGCATCAGACCCGGTGACAATTAAGATATGGTTATGTGGCAAATTACGCCCCCAGGTCACCTTTCACCTTTCACGAGCGTCCAATCCAGGCCGACATCTGCCCTTTGATGGAGCCGATTCTCAGTGCTAGTAAAAGCTCTTAACCGACAAAGGAAATCACACATTCTAATAATTCTATTTAATTATCCTTGCAGGTTGACCACACCCACTACCAAATCAGCAAAGTAGTCATTTCAGCATATAGCAAAGCATCAACTGTCAAAACTTTGAGCCTCTGCTGTGGGTTTAAATTCATGAATGGGATAAACAATCTGTATCCTCTAAGATCCTCTAATTCATCCCAGTTCATTGGTCCCATAACACCCTTCCCCCTTGTTCCCATGATTCCCATGATAACCAGCCTTCAGAAGAGTCAAAGGCCATTTAAGTGGTGACCCAAGCAACCTTGTTGAAATACAGCAATTATGGGTAATTGGTAGAAGCATCCAGCATTCACCGTGTCAGTCAATACTGGGAGGATCAATAGCCTGATTGAATGGAGCAGCGTATTGTTTACGTTCAGATTAGAAAGTCGTTTAAAGGTGATTGCGAGCGGCTGTAAGTGTTAGCGCTCGGCTTCCTGTGGTGACAGCAGCGGGGTCTCAGCTGCATGTTCCCAGAGCAGTGCATGCTGGGTAAAGGGTGTTAACCAGGATAGACACCTACAAGGCCAAGGAGAGAATGACTGCAACAAAAAGAACACACACAAATGAGCCCGAAGATAAAAGCGTCTCACGGAGAGGCAGCCGATAACATCTACGATGTCTCGAGAGCAGAGCAGGTCAGGGTGGAGACAGGGAGGAGACAGGGAGGAGACAGGGAGGAGACAGGGAGGAGACAGGGTGGAGACAGGGAGGAGACAGGGTGGAGACAGGGAGGAGACAGGGTGGAGACAGGGAGGAGACAGGGAGGAGACAGGGAGGAGACAGGGAGGAGACAGGGTGGAGACAGGGAGGAGACAGGGTGGAGACAGGGAGGAGACAGGGAGGAGACAGGGAGGAGACAGGGTGGAGACAGGGAGGAGACAGGGTGGAGACAGGGTGGAGACAGGGAGGAGACAGGGAGGAGACAGGGTGGAGACAGGGAGGAGACAGGGAGGAGACAGGGTGGAGACAGGGTGGAGACAGGGAGGAGACAGGGTGGAGACAGGGTGGAGACAGGGAGGAGACAGGGAGGAGACAGGGAGGAGACAGGGTGGAGACAGGGAGGAGACAGGGTGGAGACAGGGAGGAGACAGGGAGGAGACAGGGTGGAGACAGGGAGGAGACAGGGTGGAGACAGGGTGGAGACAGGGAGGAGACATGGTGGAGACAGGGAGGAGACAGGGAGGAGACAGGGTGGAGACAGGGTGGAGACAGGGAGGAGACAGGGTGGAGACAGGGAGGAGACAGGGTGGAGACAGGGAGGAGACAGGGAGGAGACAGGGTGGAGACAGGGAGGAGACAGGGAGGAGACAGGGTGGAGACAGGGAGGAGACAGGGAGGAGACAGGGTGGAGACAGGGAGGAGACAGGGAGGAGACAGGGAGGAGACAGGGAGGAGACAGGGAGGAGACAGGGTGGAGACAGGGAGGAGACAGGGAGGAGACAGGGTGGAGACAGAGAGGAGACAGGGAGGAGACAGGGAGGAGACAGGGAGGAGACAGGGAGGAGACAGGGTGGAGACAGGGAGGAGACAGGGAGGAGACAGGGTGGAGACAGGGAGGAGACAGGGTGGAGACAGGGAGGAGACAGGGAGGAGACAGGGTGGAGACAGGGAGGAGACAGGGTGGAGACAGGGTGGAGACAGGGAGGAGACATGGTGGAGACAGGGAGGAGACAGGGAGGAGACAGGGTGGAGACAGGGTGGAGACAGGGAGGAGACAGGGTGGAGACAGGGAGGAGACAGGGTGGAGACAGGGAGGAGACAGGGAGGAGACAGGGAGGAGACAGGGAGGAGACAGGGAGGAGACAGGGTGGAGACAGGGTGGAGACAGGGAGGAGACAGGGTGGAGACAGAGAGGAGACAGGGAGGAGACAGGGAGGAGACAGGGAGGAGACAGGGTGGAGACAGGGTGGAGACAGGGAGGAGACAGGGAGGAGACAGGGAGGAGACAGGGTGGAGAAAGGGAGGAGACAGGGTGGAGAAAGGGTGGAGACAGGGAGGAGACAGGGTGGAGACAGGGAGGAGACAGGGAGGAGACAGGGTGGAGACAGAGAGGAGACAGGGAGGAGACAGGGAGGAGACAGGGAGGAGACAGGGTGGAGACAGGGTGGAGACAGGGAGGAGACATGGTGGAGACAGGGAGGAGACAGGGTGGAGACAGGGAGGAGACAGGGAGGAGACAGGGTGGAGACAGGGTGGAGACAGGGTGGAGACAGGGAGGAGACAGGGTGGAGACAGGGTGGAGACAGGGAGGAGACATGGAGAAGGAAAGCAACACCTGGTTCCGGTAGTGGTTCGTTCCTCTTGTGCGTCATATACAGTAAATGGAAGCTCCTCCTCGTCCCTCATTCCTCCTCCTCTTCCTCCTCCTCCTCCTCCTCCCCCACAGAGGCTGAAAAGAGGAGCAGCAGCAACGGACAGTTAAGAGCATGAAAACGTTTTTAAAGTAATAACTTAAGTTAAAATTACGGACCTGAATATGAGCATTAAGTTAACTTCTGGCTTTTGACCAACATCCACAACTCAGCATGGAAGGGAAGGTCCCTGTTAATCAAGAAGGTCTGACATAATGATTAATTAAGAATTACTTTCTCATTTTAATAGTATTCAAGGGGCGGTGTGGCCTAGGAGGTAAAGTGGTGGTTCTCCAACAAGAAGGTTGCCGGTTCAAACCCCACTCTTCCCCATCTGCGTGCCGAAGTGTCCTTGGCAAGATACTGAACCCCTAAATGGCCCCTCATAAATGTTGAGTGTAATAATTGTAAGTCGCTTTGGACAAAAGTGTCAACCAAATGAAATGTAGTGTTCACAGTTTGTATGGTTCAGGTTCCTCACACTGTCACACTGATGATGAAGTAATCAGGTCCTGACACCAGTGATCCAGATATTGTGTTTGTCAGAGATCTGATTGTGACTCTGTGCCGTTTGCATGTGACTCACGTTTTCCAGTTCCAGTTCAAAGACGTGTGTGTGTCTCACATGAAAAGAGTTTCTGTGTGTGTGTGTACATGAGCCTCATTTGTGGGCTGCACGTTTCCCAAACTTCCATCTTCACCTCACATCTCTCCACTTAGGAGGGAAGGATATGGGACCCTGGTCTGTATCTAATTCTCTGAGCCGTATCCACTGCAGAACAAACGAGGCCTGTGCGGCGTGTGTGAGTTACACAAAGCCGGTAATAAACACACTCTGTCTTATAGTTATTTTCTGCCCAGAACCTGGGTTTTGATGTGTGTATGAAGTTACACAAGGCAGGTAATAAATAGACTTGGCAGATAAGACGAGTGAGATTCCTCCTCTCGTCTTCTCCCTCTCTCCGGTGATGGAGATGGAGCGGGGAACAGAGTAAAGTGATTAGGTTTTATTATTTTCTCCAGACTCTGGGCTTCTGCTTGATTAAATTAAAGCGTGTAGCGGCTTGTCTGAACACAGGGGGGGTCAGAGGGAAACAGAACAGAATCGCTCCAGGGGAAACCGAGGCAGGATGAAGGCAATATGATGGGTAATGTGCTTTTGTGACGAGTAGGTGAATAAACCCGGATAAAAATGATTGTGCCTGGTGCTGTCTTGTAAATCTATATTTTGGAAATCGCCCGAACCAGTGAGATGGAGAAGGATAAAGCTAATTTGTACTGGGAAGGAAATGACGATGCAGAGTCATGGAGAAAAGTTAGAAGGAACCTGGTGAGAGAGCAGCATCCAAAACTGATAAACAAAAATACTCCAGTCTATAACAATTACATATATTTTCCTGTTATTCCATTATTGTTTTGTTTTGCATTCAAATTGTTTTTGTCTTTATTACTAATGACAAACACGATTTCATTATATTTTCATTGGGAAGCTTCAAAAGAAACACAATAAATATAATAAGATGTTAAAAGTTAATTGAAGAAGGCATCATCATCGCAGAAATTGATTTATCTGTCAGAGACATGTTTGCGTGAGTTAATGTTTTAACCTTTGTAGCGAGAAAGAAAACTAATTTGATTTCTCATAAGAAACGGAATTAATATGTTTCACTGTCTGATAATATTAATTGGAATGAATATGAAAGTTCACTCTGGTTTCAGTATTGTGAACATTTTGTTCTTTTTTCCATCACTGAGACGAGATGATGTTGAGACAGAACAAACAACAACAACACAAAACATCTTTGATGGAAAGTTTGAGACCAAAATGTAATTTCATTGAAAACTAGATTAAAAGTTTATTTTTTAAAGAACACGAACTTGAGGTTATTTATTTCAGGCCTTAGAAAACCTCACACAGACACGTTGCATCTATAAAAATCCAGAATAATTTAGAAACTCTGGTTTATTTCCCCACAGAAACATTTCCAGCTTCGTCTCTGTGCTTGTTTCAGCTTCTGTTACCTGATTCCAACCTTTATGCTCCACTTTTGTCTTTTTACTGCCTCTTCTGTTCAAATAGAGAAAATATAACCACTTTACACCCCGACATATAATTCAGTATTGAAAGAAACGTAAGCTATTTCTGAAAATGCAGCACACATTACACTTTAAGTATCTGGAGAGCTTAATGTTGTTTTAAACCTGGTGAAGAACGACTCTGTTAAAGAGAGGCAGTGCCGTGGAATCTGATCGGCTGGTCTTCATTATCTTCTCCTCAGTAGCTCCAGGTTTTTAAGGAACTATGCTTCTGCAACAGATTTGTTTTCAGCTCCTCCACCGTTTAGAAAAGAGACAAGAAAGCGTTTCATGAGGATCCTCCAGCCGTCAGCAGACACGCTCCGCTACATGCATGTGGAGTCTCGGGGTTCATCGGTTCACACTCCAACTCGGGTTAATGATGTCTGCACAGAGAGCACGGCTTATTAAGACATGCTTGTGTCATGTGGGGAACCCATCATGGTGAGGGTAGTCGCTCACCCCCGGACGGTGGCGCCATTAAAAACACCACCAGTTGTGTCATGTGGGAGTTTAACCCGAGTGAATGTCATCCCTCAGCCGGAGACCCGGGCTGATTAAAACGTAGAACCAACAAATCGCCTGTGACCAGTTTTAATCTTTTTAATGAACAGCGTTGGGGGAAAAGATCTGCAAAGAAAAACATAGATGCTTCAAAATATGACCAAAAAAAAAAACAACCTGCCCCTTGCTGGACAGATTCGTGACATTATCCCAAAATGCTGCGGATCCATTTTTAAAAACACACAATTCCTGGAGTCGTGTGTCGGGTGACACCGATTGATTGTGTTGTTTTGCGCCTGAAATAATTTTCAATCAGTCAGTCTCTCATTTTGGAATTAAACCCCCTCCGAGGTGCGGCGCCGCGTCTGACTCACTATTAACAAATTGAGCAATGACTAAATTACACACTCGCAGCAAGCAAACACAAACCCAGCAGTGTAATCAACAACTCTGCAACACAACAAAGAGTCGAATTAACCTGAATGACTCACAGTCGGAATTACAATGAGTCCGATGAAAAGAGAGAAAGATGAAATTCACCGGCTCAGCAAGACTGAGAGATACAAGTCTTTTTCTAATATTTTAATAATCAGATGTTTTATTAGAGATTTCCCAAATATAATGAAGCCCTGTGATATCTGGGGGGGGGGGGGGGGGACCGGAGCTGCTCAGCATCACCTGAAGGAAGCAGTTTGTTCTCAAGTCCATCCATCTATCATCCATCCATCCATCATCCATCCATTAATCCATCCATCCATCATCCATCCATTAATCCATCCATCCATCCGTAAGTGTGTGCAACTCGGTGCAGATCCAAATAAAAAAATCCTTATCTATTGAATTTGACTGTGGTTTCTTCAGGGGACTGTCGGGCCTCATATCATTTCTCGACTGTTACAAGACCACGGGCAGCTAATTATGGAGTCTGGGATAAAACAATCCATACTTCACACCATACTTGGTTTAATTATGTAGGAGCTAAAATACTTTCATTAGCTTCCTCCCACAAGTTGACGTGCTCCTCGTGAGTCTGTTGGAGTTTTGATTAACGGGCCTGAGATCAGTCGAAGCTGCGAACGCTCATGACCAACATGTAGAAAACTGTAACCGGTGTGAAACAAATTCTATTAACACCGGAGAAAACAAAACCTCCGCTATGATGTCACCTTCAGTGTGTGTAAAGTCAACTTGTAAATTCAAACACCCTTTGCACCACATAATGTGGCGGATTGACACGCTAATGTTTGTTTCGCCCTAATGAATTGTTTTGTGCAATGAAGCTTTCAGCCACCAGGGGGCTGTTACCGCCCCCCTCCAACCTCCCCTCAGTCCAGCTGGGTGTTATTCTCCAGCTCTACATTCACATTCAACAAGTCTCTGAACTCCACGTCACACTAACTTCCAAATTGAAGTGAGAGGAGACGAGGCGAATGAAAGAAAACACATCTGTATGAACATCAGGACGTGACACAGACGGAGAATGAGTCAAACGTAGAGCGACGACGAGAGAGTCTGAGAACGAGGAGGAGGAAGAGGAGGAGGAGGAGGAGGAGGAGGAGGAGGAGGAAGAGGAGGATGAGGAGGAGGAGGAGGAGGAGGAGGAAGAGGAGGAGGAGGAGGAGGAGGAAGAGGAGGAGGAGGAGGAGGAGGAGGAGGAGGGGGAAGAGGAGGAGGAATGAGGGACGAGTATGTTGAAAAGAGCGGCTTCTCTTTTTTCCATAAAGGGACATTCCCCCACTTTTCTACCATCGAGCGGAAATGACTCACCCTCCAATCTAGGCCATGTCATTCACACTGGAGCCCACCCTACTGCCTGTGTGTGTGTGTGTGTGTGTGTGTGTGTGTGTGTGTGTGTGTGTGTGTGTGTGTGTGTGTAAACGCATGTGGGCTTTTCCCTGTGTCTGCTCGGAGCTGGTTTTGGTTTACTTCCAGCTGAGCACTGCTTCTCACATGCCATCGGTATGACATTACCACAACACACACACGCACACACACACACACACACGCAGACACACACACTCTCACCACAGTTTCTTAGGGTAGAAACTCAAGCGGATGTGAGGGGAGTAGCCTAGAATTAAACTGAATTAGAGACTCTTTCTCCTCTTGTCTTTTATTCATCGCTGTTTTGCTCCTTCGCTCTCGGGCATGACTGCTGCTTTCTGGCAGCATGAGGAAAGGCTCCAGGGCCTCTGTGTGTGTGTGTGTGTCTGTGTGTGTGTCTGTGTGTGTGTGTATATGTGTGTGTGCATATTTATACCAATAGCCGTGGGCATCATCTCCCCAGAACCGGCGGGTGCCATCATTCTGAGGCAAAGTGTGGTGGCCGACAGGGGCGATGACCCGAAACGTTTCCTTCAAGAGAAACAACAAAAAAGCAAACTTTGATGTTTTACTCCACTCGTCTCACGGCCTGGTCTCAGTTCCTCGGGTCAAAGGGCAAACTCCTCCACAACTTCCTGTTGAATTGACTCTGTTGCATTTGATTTCAGCGTTTGTTTGTTTTGTGGTTTTGCATCTTTTTTGTTTTTGCACCATTCAGCAACAGTTCTACTAATAAGTAAAATTGCACTTTCGATAAATGTATAGAAGAGATATTTCCCGTCAAGAGTACACAGTTTTTCGAAGGGAAAGAGATACAGATATAGGTTTGTCAGAGAATCAGTATCTGTATATGTGTGTGTGTGTGTGTGTGTGTGTGTGTGTGTATGTGTGTGTGCCCGAGACAAATATGGATTACAACTTTTCATGAAGGCAGCAGGCGGCTCTCCAAACCCCTCCAGCCGTCTTGGCCCGACTCTCCAGAGCAAATCATCCAGAGCTGAAAAGCTCTCGCTCAACAGCTTTTTTTACTAAAGTTAAAAACCTTCCCACGATTTGCATTCCCGACGATCAATTTCTGTCTCTGTGATCAATTTGGTGTTTCCCAGACGGAGAGCGAGCCCGGGAGCAATTATGACTTTGTGTTGAGAGGGAGAGAGAGAGAGAGAGAGAGAGAGAGAGAGACGCTCGAGTCCCACTGATGCAGAGCGAGCTTCAGGATTTAGCGTTTTGTTTTTTGCTGTGTTTGTGAACAAAGTGTTGCATTAGAACGGATAGGTGCAATAGCACAATGGGACTTAAAGTGGAATTTAAGGAGCTGAACAACAGCAACAGGGTTTATTAACTAAATTATTTAAGAAAACAAAAGAAACCTTTAATTCACACAGTTTGTTGTAAACTGGGTCCACAGTGAAACTCCTGCAGGCTCGGGTTAGAAACGACCAGAATGCATCTGCAGCTCAGGAATGGAAACTTACACCAACTTTCCCAAACTGGCCCCTGATGACTCGGCTGCACATTCCAGATCATTGCTCAAAGAGGAACTCTACTGTATTTGGTTTGAATCCGACACTGATCATCAATGATTTACTGAAACATTCCTTTAGAACAGGCCAGACGATCACAAATAGATTGACAATCAGACGGAGACTTGGTTTACTGTCCTGCTTCCAGATGTGTTTCATTCTCTGACCTCTTTCATTGATGCCAGGACTTCCTGTCTCCTTCACAGAACATGTGACCCGCGTCTGTTCCTGCAGCTCTGAAGAGAATCACCTCAACCTTCATGAATCAGGGTTTTTATTTCCTCCTCTGCAGTTAAACACATTATAAAAGTCATCAGACACTCAAAGCCAAACTATAAACACGGTTAAAAAACATTCACTAGCATAGCGACAATGAAACAGTCTCATCTTTCAATTTAATAGAACTATAACCTTATTGTTTAAGGTTTTCTTTAGATACATAAACCCAGGTTCAGGTAGTGTAGTGTTTAGTCCAGGATTCAAGCCTTGGCTCTTCAAATTAAAATAATAAATCAGAATGTATGATCTATATGATCTATTCATCCTGTAGAACTGATCTCAACCCCATCATGTTCACATTGTCCCAATAGGAAACAACTGTATCTACAGGAACCACCTGAGTTACGTTGTTCTGGGCCAGTTGAGAGAATATTCTGTTGACTACATTTGTTCAGTTTAACAGCCATTGGCAGAAAGACCTAAAAGTTAAAGTGAGACACTGTTTACGACATCATTATATATTCATATAGTCTTTAATGATACTACTATGTTCTAATCAGGATGAGAAGTATTGAATCTTAAATAAACTGTGAAAACAACGGCGGCTTGTTATGTGTTAGCGGGACGTCTCCTGTGATTGGAGGAGGTGGAGCTCTGTGTGGGGGGAGGGAGGGAGCTGAGGTAGTTACAGGTTCCATCACAATGCTGAGGCCTCCTAGAACCACCATTAGCATCTTGTGAGGTCCAGAGAGAGGTTTGTGAGGTCATCTGCTTCAGCTCGACCTGAAACCTTCTCATCGTCTCACCTCCCTGTGTCACATCCCCCTCACTCGCTCGCCCCTTCTGTTTGTACACACACCCTGCCCCTCGTTTAACACTTTATTTCATCAGATTCAACTTCCATGCACTTATTACCAGGCTAATTAAATCCACATGCTGACCCCCCCCCACACACACACACACACACATGCGTGCACACCCCGAGATCCAGGCAAAGCCTTTCAGACTCTCTCTCTCTCTCTCTCTCTTTTTTTAGTAATTGCATCCAACTGCTCCCAGCCAGAACAATTAAGTTCTCATCAAAGTGGAGGCAGGGGCCTCGGAGCCCGCCCTCCCCCCCCCCCCCCCCCCCGCGGGCTCAGCGAGGCTCTGGGCTGGCGTGCTGCGTGCAGATGTCGTCACAACACAAACGCTCCTTTTCACTGTGGAGACGCACTGGGGACGGCTGCTGGGAGAAGTATTGGGAAACATCTTTGGTCCCATTCATGCAACACTGAGGAATGTGCAACATGTGGCGATGCTGTCGGGCTTCGTGCTAAAAGACGACTGCACGTGCAAATCAGAAGAGATTCAACAGAGTCTCTGATTCATCTCCAGCCGATCGAATCTGACTTTTCTATTGTGGGAAAATCTGTGTTTCAGTCTCAACCTGTCAGAATGAATTCAGTTCAAACCAGACAGAGACATAATAAGATAATTCACTCAAACTTCAGGGGCGACTAGCTTGATAATAAATAAATGTTATATTTTCAAGAATAAACTTCACAGCCCAGTGTTTTTCATAGTTTTGTTTTAGTGTGAGAGGAATTACAAACATCTATTCTTTATAATCATATCTGTCTATCTTAGAAAATAGGACATTTTAATATTAATTAAACTTTCTCCAGCAGTCAAAGAATGTTAATAAACTTCTACTACAAAGCATCCTACCCATTACCGTGCAGAGTGCTGGTTATAGATATTTGATTTTTGGGGGATTCTACTTAAAACACTACAGAATCTTTCCATCAGCTGTTTTTTGATGCAACTTTTCACCACAATGCTTCATCACTTTATTGTTATCGCAGTGACAGGTTGGAAATCCCCCGTTGCTCCATTCCGACCCTGTTTTAACCAGGAGCCCATATTCACCGTCTGAACTCCCCCGACGAGCACGCTCAGCTCACGTGCAGCTTCCTGTGAGCGACAGTGAGTTCAGACGTGATATCATGTTCTATTTGTTCTGCAGTCGCACACAAAGAAACCTGCAGCTGGCAGCCCACGACACAGTTTTTAAGAGTCAGTTGTAAAAAGAAAGAAGAAATAACTCTGTATTTTAGGGCTTAAGCCTGTGAGAGCTGCTGGTCTGTAAAGTGACCCGGCCCGATGGTGGCTTCAGCTCCACAAATAGATTTACAGGCTTTCATTAAGGCAGCCAGTGGTTATACTGGGAGGAGGCTGGTGGATGGCCAGCTGTGTGTGTGTGTGTGTGTGTGTGTGTGTGTGAGGCCCGGCCCTAGATTACTTCCAGAAGCCGAGTTCCACAGCCTGCTGTTTCATTACAGCTACAAAGCGACCACACGGTTACACAGAGTGCAGAGTTGCAAAAAGTTTTTTCCTAGACTCTTCGCTGCCTTCGTCCACTCCTCCTCTTCCTCCTCCTCCTCCTCTTCTTCCTCCTCCTCCTTCTCTTCTTCTCGCTCATTCATGGTTACCTCGGGAATATGAATAAACAGCTGTGGAAATGTGTTTCTCCCCCGTTTTGGGATTTCAGGAAGCTGGACTGGACTATCCAATTTCAAACATCTCTGATTATGAACCAATGTTTCTGCAACTTGAAGCTCGGAGATCACAGCTGTTTCTTCAGGTTCGGACAAATTATCAGCAGAAGAAGTTTTCATTCCATTCAAACGTATTTTAATAAATCACAGCTTTACACGATCTCATCTGCATCACATCTGCTGACTTGAGCTTATCAACATCTCTGGTTTGGTCCCTGTGAGGCCGTCGTTTTTCTTTTTAATCTCAGTTTTCAGATTCATTGAAAATGAAAAATCAAATCACAACATATTATACATGTGCATCTCATATATAGTTAACGATGGAGAGGACTGGATTGGAAAGCTGCAAAAACCAAACAGTCTTTTAATCACAATTCAGAAGATGGATGATGACTAACAGGGCATGTGAGCACATATAGATAGTAACTGGCACTGAAGACTCAAAGACGTATGTATAACCTGCACCACAGTCATAGTTTCACCATCAACAGTGAGAAGACACTTCCAGTCAGAGTCATTAACAAGGACATGGGATCAGTCTTGATTGAAGCACCTTATTTTTGAAAAGCCATAATCAGTCCTGGTGTTGCTCGGCTGCGTCACCTTCCGTTAAAAAGTGATGCAAAAAATGTGAACGTGAGATTTTCCATTCTGAGAGGAATCAGGTTCGGATTTAATCAAAGAAGGAAGAAAAAAAAAAACACCTGAACTTCTCTGCTGGAGTTTTTCTTTTTTTGGGAATCACAAATTTAATTTAAAAAGTTTAACCGACTTTCTCTTGTTTAATGAAGTGCAGAGACAGAGTGAATCTCTGTAAAAGTATTTTACCCCCTATTGATTCTCCTTTATTAAATATATTCAAGTGACAAATTAAATGCAGGTTTTTCTAAAAAGGAGACGACAGGTTTAGAAGAAAAGAAATAAGCTCAGAGACAAATGGAAGGGATTGTTGAAAAGGTGGAAAGAGAAGAAAGACAGAATCAGAGAGGTCAAACTGTGCCGTTGCAGGTTTAACTGCATCGTACCATAATGGTTTTGATTTCAAATTGTTGGTTGGTAAACATCAATGTGATTTGTCTGAAGTTATTCTAATCCTGGGACGTTCCAATAGTCAAAACAAATGTTTTAAAGATATCAAACCTATTTGTTTATCATCTGTGTATCAGCACAAGTGCCCACATGCATCAAATATAATATTCAACTGTGTAATAGTCTGACGCTGGAGTTATGAACTGAAAGATTTGGTGTTCGGGATGGTAAAAATTGTAAAAACTGTTATGGATGTTTTAAAGGTTTGCGGGGTCTCTCACGGACGTGGTCGACATGTTTGAAGGAGGAAATTGAAAGAGCGAGCGAACAACAGCAGAGCTAAGAGCGCAGCCCACAGCTCAACACACAGTTATAGATATTTGTTATTATGAGAAGGGTTAAAAACCATTTCAATGTGCCGAAGTACTGGAGAGTGAAGCGATAAAGATCTCAGAAGGTTCTCCACAGACACCGAGCCGACGCCCACATCTCCTTGTTAAACGTCTGGTATGATCTGTAACATCTGGGACTTTATCATCGTCTGGTGGGAAATGTCCAAACCGTAACATTCCTATTCTCTGTAAACCTCTGACAGACGACTGTGTTGTTTGAATAGTTGGCTGAAATATATTCTTCAATTCACGAAGCACAAGATTTAAACAATTCTTCGGATTTATTCTGTCTGTGTTTCAGGACCTTCACATACTCGTCTGATTGAATTACTCAGGTGCACAGAAAAGACATAAACCTGTTGTATTTACCTTGTTACCCCTGTTTATCTTTACAAGCAGAGAATTGGCCTGGCATGATTCATCATAACAACCTGACTGTGTGTGTGTATGTGCGCGTGTGTGTGTGTCTGTGTGTGTGTGTGCGGGACATTCCAAGGCCTGAGATTGATTCTCCACACTTGTGATTTCCAGATGTGGCTGATTCAAACCAGTACCCCGCAGGTTTTTTCAATAAATACACACACACATACACACACACACACACACGAGCGTGCACAGAGTGCAGCTGGAATTTATTGCAACCACTTCCTGGTGTGTTTATTAATACCCTGTGTGTGTGTGTGTGATTGAGTGAGTGTGTGTGTGGATGTGAATTAATCCACTGCTTGACTCCCTTCAGTTGAACCCACTCATGCTTTGCTAAAAAGAGGCATTAGGTGTTCAGGTAATTTGAATCGCGGATTAGTTGAAAAGAGGAGAGGAAAACATGGAAGTGGACGGAAGGAGAGAAAACCCGGGCGTCTCCTGAGAGTCTTTAATGACGGGGGGTCATTAAATACACCTCAGCATCTTAGTTATGTCGAGCAGGGACAGTTACTGTGCAGGGGATATGTAATAACTCTGAATGATCGTGGCCATGTGTTACCCATTGATGCCGACAATACATCGGTCTGAATATGAGAGGTTGTGAATTATCTTATTCCATCGTGTCTGAAGAGCTTTTTTTGAACATTTCCCTTCACATATTCACAACAGCTGAATTTGTTTTGGAAGAAGAGGATGCCAGCTCATACTGCGTTGATCAGGGGTTTGTTTATAACTTGTAATCGTTCTACTGTGTGTGTGTAGTGTGTTTCTTAGAGTATTTCAGTCTTTGAAGTCTCTGTCAATTTTGACCTTTCAGGAATTTCTGACGGCTCGTTTGGAGAAAATTAATTCTTCATCGTGAAAATGCAGAAGTGACGAAATAAACGATTTGAAATCACACAGTGTCACGATGAGGAGCTCACGAAGACAAATCCGCGAACTCTTCCAAGACTTAAGACAACAAACAAGGAAGAGGAAGCCCTGGGCCGAGAGAATCCCTGTGTGAACATCTCAGTTATCGTCTGTTTCAATGGAATAAGGCCGACAACAAGAGAAAGGGTTTCAGAGTGTACGTTTTTTTAAGGTTTGAGACGAATAACGTGATTTCTGCAGACAAGGGGCCGGCAAAGGGATTCTTGAAGGGAGCAGTGGAGAAGATGGAAGAGCTATAAACAGAGCTCCAACCACCAGGGGGTCCTGGTGGTGGGACTCATTAGGGACTGGGAGAGAAGGTTTAGGGCTGGAACAAAATGTGTCATTGCCATCAATGATCAACAGTTTATCTGGTTTTACAACTCGTATCTGAATATATTATTAATGACACAAGATTTGGCCTGAAAACACATTTTGTCGTCACTGTCAACTAAACGACAACTAAAGAGTCGCACACAGTTTCAATTTGCAAGATTGATTTCATTGATATTTTACCTTTTCTTGAATATATACAGTACAGGAAGTGTTGGTCATTTATGTTCATAATAAGGAGAGAGACTGTATATTTAAAGGTGTCTCAGCTTACATTAGTCACAAGCTTTCTGTATATACCCACACGCCTCTCTATGCTGGGAACTAAATTCACAGGATGCTTCCACTGAAAGACTCTGACTACTTTCATGAATTACACTAATGAGGTGAAATACACGTTATATCCCTCATTACCGCCTCATCAATCACAGAGGGGGAATGCAGGTAGAGACAAACCCTGAGACGTCTGATTGTACTAATGAACAAAAAATACTTCATTGTCCTTGCTTTCCCTGGTGTTGTGTGTTTTTTGACGCCAGACTTCATCCAAATTGTGATAGGATCTCATTTTAGGCTGGAACTTGGATCCCGAACCTTTCTTCTCCCCTGCCTGACTCTGAGCCCCCCCCCCCCCTCAAACAGTGTCGTTTTTTGCATATAGTGCCGGCGACAAATGAGGTCCGATCATGATGTGGACAGAATGCTGACAACACCATGATATCAGGATATTCAAGGACACGATGGGACTGTTCATTACACACACACATGCAGATGTAGACTGCATTTTAACACCTCGAGCAGATGAGGTCTCACTGACATCCAGCAATCTGATTTGGCTGTTGCCTGATACACACACAAACACACACACACACACACACACACACACACACACACACACACAAGGACACAGCAGGGTCATTGCTTTTTCATGTGCTGTTCAAGTTTTGGCCTCCGAGAATTCAACACAAAACTCACCTTATACATCTCCATCTACACACAAACACACACACAATCAGACACACACACACACTTGGACCGACAATCCATCATTGTGATCAAGCAGGGAACAAATGGGAGCTGGCCAGTCGTACATCAACCTCTCTGAGCTTGTTAAAGACAAACAGACACACACACACACACACACACACACACACACATACACTAACACACAGCACAACATGATGTCTTCCCTTCTAAATGACAAGCAGGGGCGACATGGTCAGGCCGATTAGATTGTGAGATATGTGCGGAGAAGATCCATCACTAACGTCCAGTCCTCTAACCAGCACAGTGTCATGTGACTGCAGCATTTTAAAGATATTTAAATATGTTCATATTCAACAGGATCAATCCAAAAACCAGACCTTTCTGTGAAGCCTAAACCAGTAGAGCTGTGGTTTCCCAGTAAGGTGTGGACTACATTATTGAAATCATATTTGGGGTCATAAAGGGTCGGTTTCATTGGCTTCGCTATCGATTTGATTTTTTTACTCTTCACGTGGCTGCAATCAGGGAAAACATGTGTCTCAGGTCAAACTGGGATCAAAACCCAGAATACCAGTCGGGTTCAGATCGGGCTCTTTCCAGTTTGGTCGGGTTCGGTTACAATGTCTGTGTGGATGATTTGGTTCCACATGTATGTAACATATCTAAACGTACACAGTGGAAAGCTCGTCTCTGGTCACATCTGGAGTCAGACGTCCTGCCGCAGCCTGAGAGTGTGTGTGTGTGTGTGTATCAGTGTGTGTGTTTATCAGTGTGTTTGAACAAAAGAACCTCTAATCAGTCACCACATCCTCAATCAGAGCCCAGTGGTGCAGTGAGGTGTAAAACAGAATTCTCAACTTTTCTCCTCTGTATCGTTTTCAAAATTTTGGACTAAACAAGTTATCGATTTGTGTTTTGGATCCGAGCGTCGCACTCCAGAAGAATTCCTCCAGATCGGACTCACAAAAAAACAGCGTGCCAACAAACCCATCAATGACACAACAAGCCAAATCATTCAGCTCCGTAATTACAAGAGAGCCACAACCGGTCCGCTGTGGCCTGACGGAGGAGGGGAGCGAGGGAAGAGATGAGAAGAGGAACAGTGAACGAGGGGGGGGAGATAGATTTCATGAGTGAGAGGCTCCCAAGGCGCCCAGGGGGATTGTGGTTACAATGTTGTACACTACATCTGTTTACAGCTCGGAGAGAGACAGAGGGATGAGGAGGGAGAGACAAAGAGACGGAGGGAGGGATGTTGCCGGCTGCACGCTGTCATCTCGGCAAAGTAGTGACTGTACCTCATTGTGTTCTATTCCAGTCACCATCGTCACACACACACACACACACACACACACAAACTGCTCTCTCATCCTATTGTGTTTGTCACGTGCTGTGAAAACATCAGCTCAGTGGCAAACACAGTTCCTAATATGAGAAATACATATGAACTCTGCACCACAGGGATTCAGCAGAGTGACAGCTGCTGGAATAAGCTGTTCCTGAACGTACTGGTCCAGGAACAGAGGACCCTGTAGCGCCTCCCACAGGGGAGGAGGGCAAACAGTCTGAGGCTGGGGTGTGAGAAATTGGGTTGTTAATGAACAAAGTGTCTCTAACTTGGTCCCAAGTGAAACATATGATTGTGTATGAAGCAAACATACATATTTTGACCACATCGGGCCATTAAATATGACTTAAAACAGATTTTAAGTCATTCTTCTCAGCAACTTCTCCTTCATGGCAAGGGGGGAATGGGAGGGGCTTGAAAACATCTATATGTAATGCAAACGAAGAGGCAGGAGAATTACAAGTGAGAATACAAAGCTCAGAAGAGAAGCAGCAGAAACTCAGTAAAAACTTTCATCTCAAAGGAACTGCCACATTCCTATACCAAAGAAAAGAAAAAGATCCCAGAGTCCAGTGATCAGATGGAAGACACAATGAACGAAGATAGGAGGGAGATTACTCCTGAAGAGATTTCCAGCCAAACAGCTGACGGACCCAACGCTGGTAATCCCATGATTAAACCGACCATGGTCTTATTACCTGAGGTGGAGTTCCATCAGATCTTGGTCGAGAGGGATCAGAAAATAGATCATCTGCAACATGAGAACAGTGTCCTGGTCGACGAGCTACAACAAATGCAGTCATGGTGGATTGGGGCTGAAACAAGGCAAAGAGCTACTGCCTTCAAAAATGCTCAGCTAGAGTAGAGAATAGGAACTGGGAGCTGGACGCAGAACAATCACAAAGTGAGTGGAAGCGTGACCAGTCCCGTATTCAAGAAGAACACCTGCAGGTGACCTCCAGCCTCTAAGCAGCACTGACCAGGTCCCAGGAAGCGCTGGAGGCAGAGAGGAGTCTGTGGAATCAGGAAAAGCTCGAGCTCCGAGAGTCCCTCAGGACCGCCACACAGGCTGTGGACGAAAAGAAAAAGGAGATCTCAAATACCAGATCTGCACTGGCCCAGGATGTGAAAGACGCAGAACAATCACAAAGCGAGTTGAAGTGTGACGAGTCCCGAATTCTAGAAGAACACCGGCAGGTGATATCCAGCCTCTCAGCAGGAGTGACCAAGTCCCTGGAAGAGCTGGAGGCAGATATAGATATAAATATAAATATAAAACCTGAAATTGTCAAGCTCTCTTAACCCTTGTATGGTGTTCAGATCTGTGGGACCCTTTTTTTTAATGTTTGCTAAAAGAAAAATGATGCGATAAATATTGTTTTCAACCTGAGACTCAATGGCCTTGGCTCATTTTCTGTGATGAACATATAAAGGAACATATATTCAGTGACTTTACACTTTACACCCCCCCTACACATTTATATTAGATATGTGATGTTGGTGTCCACTTGACCCAGGACTACGTAAAGTGTTAAATTGTATATTTCAATCACCTCTGCTCCCACATTCCTGCACATTTACGTAACAGTTCTCTGCCAGTTACTGCATCCCACAAGGATTCTGATGATTCCCCTTTGGATTAGAAAACTCCAGCACGGATAATAACCCCAAAGTATGCAAATAAATGGCTTTGGTCCATCTCATTCTAGCTTTCTACGAAAACACGCTGTCCCTCCAAGTTAGTGCAGAATGATTTTCGTAATGAAGAGTTCGTAAGAAGGCTTGATGGCCCTGATTGCACCCTAGTACATTGGTAGCCATGCGGGGTGGCTAAAGTGCAATGTCATCATTTTTTGTCATCCATATGTTGGCTGCTGATGGTCTGGCTTGGATTTGGGACTGGCTGCAGATGAACTTTTTACGTAGCTGGCTGATGGTCAATCTCATCCTCTTCTTCAAACTCACTGTCAGACTCTGAATTGACAGAAACATGATCTTCATATTCTCTAAACTCTTCCCCTTCCAAAGATTTTCCTCTCTTCAAAAATAATTTCTAGATACTGTATCTGTTCATTGGGGCTCGTGTGTAGACTGACATGAGTGTGTTCAATTTCTAATTAAGTTCAATAAATAGAAGTCAACACTAATGAAAAAACTTGTTTCATATTTGTTTCTTCCAATCATATCTTGATTGTAATTGATGTTTCTTTGTTTAATTGCATTTATCACAAAAACGAAAAGCACTTGTATTCATGAATGTGATTTAACGGGGGTAAATGACAAATATTAACCATATATGCTGTTTATATTGCTTGTTATTGGGATAAAGTTAACATCTGTTAAGTATCTTTACGTATATTGTTGTAGCTGTATTGATTGAAAGACTGAATAATGGCGTGGGTCCACCAGACCCACGAACATTGGCTGACCAAAACATGAACACCACACAAGGGTTAACTTATTTGACTTATACATGTTATTTAAATATGAAAAAGAGAAATGTTTGGAAGGTTAAGGATGATTTTTGTTTTTAAGAATGTTAAAGGGCTTTGTGAAATCAGTCAGATCCTTATTCATGAGCGGAGCTGCAGGTCAGAGCTGTTTGTTTTGAGGTTTGTTGCTTTGGAGACTCTTTTCAAAGGGTTTAATCAATAAAGATGTACCTTTACAAAATAAAACCCCAAAAAACTAAACATCTGCACCTGTTTTCAGATTCATAAAAGCTTCCGAGGACCTGAGGAAGCAGCTCCGCGGGCGAACATCCTCCAAAACAACAAACAACCGAGGATGACAATCGAGGAAGGATCTAGTTCTTGAGTCATTGTGGCTCCAAATGAATTTTTTTAATGCACTGAGCTGATTGATTGCCATGACTTCTCCATGACTTTTCAATAACTTTAAACCAAATTTCCCTGACCGAACATTTTGTGAAATCTCGGTGTATACACGAAAAGTAACTAAATGTAGTATCCAAACTAACAATGAGAATTCGAAGGCATACAGTATTACTTAAATGACAAAAACCGAGGTATGCCTGCTTATATTTTGAGCGTATTTCTTTAAAAGCATATGAATTATTTAAAACTCAGCGTAAATGAACGACATGAAAATATGAATATTACAAATTTCCATGAATTTTCCAAAACCTTTGGGATTTTATTTTTTTCCATGAGATTTCCATGCCTGGAAAAACACATTTAATATTCCATGACTTATCCAGGTTTTACCTGACCGTAGGAACCCTGGAGAAGTTAAGTTTAGTTTCCTCAGCCTGGTTTTCATTAATTTCCAACGTTGTCAGGGAAGAACCTGTTATATTTTAGTGCAGGTGCAGGAAGTGTATTTTTGTGGGGACTATTAAGGGGGGGAAGATATTTATAAGTATGTACAATTTGGAGCAGCTTAATTGAATTGAAGGGGGCAGTATGCAGAGTTATCCACTTCACTAAGTGACATTTTCATTATTCCCTTAAACCTGTGAAACCTAATTGGTTGGGCTGAATTTCTATTTCTCTATGCTTCATGCTGAGAGTCATTTTTAAAGAGGAGGCAGCTGTTTCTAAATACGGAGGCTTGCTCGGGTGCAGACGTGTTCGAGTGCAGTTAACCCCCCTCTGACCTCCAGCCACATTCAGGTAAATTGAAGGCACCTTCTCTCCGACCTGATGATCTCTCCAGCGGGGACTCGGCCCCTCCACTGTTTTTGCGGCTGAAGAAAGGGCCTGAAAACAAAGACAGACAGGCGAGGAGGGAGGTAGCCTGATAGATCGGGACTCTCCAGTGCTCCCAGTGGGCCCATTAGGAGCACATCAGCCGAGCAGAGCGCAGCCTCGCCGGCTAATAGGCTGTTTTCACACTCACATTATGGTGTAATACGTGTAGCTGCACCAGGACATCAGCAGTATGTTTTTTGAGGTTGGAGCGTTCTGAACTGATGACAATGGTATAAATAGTAACTGCTAAGAATAAAACATGTGGAATCATCACCTGTCACATCTCAGAAGTCATAATGTTATTATTCATCTGTCTTCTGCTATCGAGAGGGGGTGGACGACCTGAACGTACTGGTCTGGGAACAGAGGACCCTGTAGCGCCTCCCAGAGGGGAGGAGGGCAAAGGTGTCTCTAACTTGGTCCAAAGTGAAACATATGGTTGTGAATTAAGAAAACATACATATTTTGACCATATTTGTCCATTAAATATCACTTAAAACAGATTTGACAGATTTGATCCAGCTTGGACCTCAATGGGGTCTGAGAAAGTAGACCCCAGAGGGCCTCATCAATCATCGTAAAGGTCTTGACCTCGGGAGTAACATTATGTCAGTGGGAAAATTGTGGTTGGCTCCTGCTCCTCAGGGATGACCTTTGAACCTTGCACCTGAGTCAGGTTTGATAGCTTACAGGATGGAAACGAAATATGCAACCGACATGGTATGAACTGTTTTGGAAAGGTCTTGCACTCCACTACCATATCCCAATGCAAACCTATGGGGGGCGCCACTGAGTAGGGCCAAACCCTTGAAAAAACTGGTTTTTACAGTTTAATTAGTAAGAAAAACTCAATCTGACTAAACAGGTGATTTTCTCATACCAAAAAAACATAAAGAAGCATGTATGGTTCCCGGTCGCAATCTCACATAAAAGTGAAAACACATTAGAACTACAAAAGATGGAAACAATACACACACACGTAAGGGAACAGCGTTCAATTTGTAGTTCTCTGTATGGTTCTTCCTGGTTGAGAGTAGGGTTTAGAAAACATATTAGCGGTTTGTTTTTTCACCATGAATTCATCTCTTTGTACGATGCTAACATCACGTTCTGTGTGTTTTCTTTCTAGTTTTGCAAAAACTTCTTGTTTACACCCAGGTCAAGAGTTGTCAAGTGGTTTGTAACTTGTGTCGATCTTGTGAAAACTCCAACATGATGTTATAATACGATTAAAACATTTCCAGGTCGACATAATACAACCAAAGTCCAAATAATCCACATCTTAATTGGATTATTCTGAATTTGATCAGATCATACTGTTTACATGTCAGGTATTCAGACTTGAGTCGCAATCAGGTTAATATCAGAACACTGCTGAATGCTCAATGAACATTTACGTAAAATGACACCACTTTCTTTTCAGGATGAAAAGAGACAAACTTTATGTCTACTCTCATTTCTGTGTCATCATCAGTAAGAGTCTAAATCTGATGTATTTTCTCTTTTCACGTTTTACCGTGACGTGATAAACTAATCCGGGACAAATTGGAAACACAACAGCATTACAGTAGATATCGTGTCTTTGGCCCCACGCTGACAGGATTTATGATAAGTGTGGGGACTTTAATATCCTGTGAACTACTCAATAAATCGTGTTAATCCTATTCTGAGAACCCACATGAGATTAAAATTACACCTTTTATAGTATTCTAAACTCATCTGTCCTCCGGTTAATCAGGTGAAGTCTGGATTTGTCCTGCACACATCTGTCACGATGTGAAACTGTGTTTTTATTCCATTTATTCATGATGCTGTAATGTCAGGTTCATGTATCTCGTGTTATGTATATTACTGTAATTTAACACAGTTCTAAATGTCACCTGGAAAGACGAGAGGCTGAGGTTTATCACCCACATCCTCCTCAGATATTCTCCTTGTCAGAATGAGGTTTATGATTTTTAATAAATGAACCGGTCAGTGTACCGGCCGTGCATTATAATTATTACATCTCTAAACTACTGACGGGGATGTTAACGTGTTTCCGGGGGATGTTGCTCTAATCGACGGAGGACGAGGGAGTTCACGTCACGTGCTCAGTCACTGGTACGTGTAAACATGATGAATAAATAAAGATGATCGTAAACAGGATAAACATCGATCCATAAATACCACATTTCCAGATCTTTAATTCAAATCCTCTCTGTACAGACTCAGTGATTTTCTCCTGCAACACAGAAAGATTAATGCTCAGTAACAAACCAAGAAGATCTTGTGCGAGGAATCAGGGGAAACAGTTGTGTTATTACTTCTGGTAGATACCAGGTCAATGCTTTATTCTATTTTATTTAGTTAAAGCAGACAACTGTAGACCCTGAGTTCTTTCCCAACCCTAGAGCACCCTTCCACCAAGTTCTGTGGAATTGTAGTGTGTAGCTGGACAAATGGACATGGTAGAGACAAGGGTGAGACATGGGAGAGACATGGGAGAGACATGGGAGAGACAGGGGTGAGACATGGGACAGGGGTGAGATGAATAAACAGTTAGCTCTAAAGGAGGGAGTGTCAAGCAGCAGGTGTTATAGCCCCAGGCGTACGAAGCCCGAGTCTTCTGAACATTTCTAGCCAGAAATATCTAATACTCTTGGAAACTGAAAAGAAAAATATATGTTTAATGAGTGAATCCTCCCACTGCTGATGTTTAGTGTTATCCAACATATAGAGTCTGATAAAACTGTTATATTTGCCAGGCTTTACGATGCTTCTAACTTATATTATATAACTAATATTCAATCTTTCCTGCAGTCTGCTGGTGCACTGGTGCAGTTCACTGCTGGGATACAAATGTTCCTCCAACTTTCACGTGTTTAAACATTTATATCAGTTTCCAGGTTTCCTCGGTTCAGCGCGATAATAAATAAAGTTACAGTAAATCTTCAAAGTTCCACCAGTCAGTGTCACAGAACACATTTCCCTTCGTGACTTTAAAATACGGGTGAAGACGTGGTCGTACGTTTCCCTCGGCACGACTTTATCAGATGAATAATTCTTAACACGACGTGGGGAAGATGAGATCATGTGTCTTAGCACCTTCCCACTGAAAGCTGTTAGCAGGCGGGGGGGGGGGCAGTGTGATCGCATTGTAACGCACAGGCCTGTGATTAACAATAAAGTGTCAAGGCAGCCATTTATAGGCATCTTCAATCCATCGTGTACTATACGAGAGTCTGTCAATCAAATCATGCAGCACCACCTGCATGTTCGGGGGGGGGGGGGGTTGACTATTTCTGGACTATTAACAATTTACATGATGAATATGGAGTCAGTAAGATTTGGTTTTGAGATGTCTACGTTCCACATACAGATCTTTACAGAGCTCGATTTCCACAACATTCAACATCAGATTCTTCTTCTTCTCTTTCCTTTTCAATGTGCCTCGTTTTTTCCTTTTTTTTACCAACCCCTTCTCTCCATTTGTCTTTTTGCTTTCCATTCCAGAATCTCTCTTTCGTTCGCTCGGGCCTGGAGTCGTTTTGAATTTTTCTCCTTCACTGAGCGTTCTGGATGGAAAGTCAGAGCTGTTAGAATGAAATCAAACTCACTTTTGCCCTGAGTGTGTGCATGTGACTGAGTGTGTGAGTGTGTGTGTGTGTGTGTGTGTGTGTGCACATGGGTGAGAGAGCAGGGCTGTTAAAGTGAGATTGATCCATTGGCTCCAGCTGAGACGAGTGGAAAGGTCGGCTGAGTTTCATTCCTACCAGTTTGGTCTCCTCGCCGTGAGAAATGCCAACAGGTTGGCCGAGTCTCTGCTGTGACAGACGGGGGGGGGGGGGGGGTAGTTTATCCCTCTTCTATCAGGCAAACGTTGGCCGGGGTTTCAAACCCCCGGCAGAAGGGCAGTCGCTCTGGCCCGCTTTCAAATAAATGCTCCTTTTATTGCGCCGCGGCAGGAAGGTCAACTGAAATCTGCTTCTCCCCTGTTTTTTTGATTCAATGCTAATTCAGTTTTTATTTGTAAAGCTCCGGATCACATGGTACATTATCTGAGGGGGGGGGGGGGGGGGGGTCAAGACGTGAGAGAGGAAACCAGCCTCGGCCACCGTGAGCGACAAACAGAAAAAAGTCTTCAGCAGACGCAGAGTCGTGTGACTCGACCCGGGGAGGAAGGAGGAGAGAGGAGGTGCAGGTCAGCAGAGCACACACCTCCTCACGCCTCCTCATGGCTCCTCACAACTCCTCACACCTCCTCCAACTCCTCATGGCTCCTCACAACTCCTCCCACCTCCTCACAACTCCTCACACCTCCTCCAACTCCTCACAACTCCTCACACCTCCTCCAACTCCTCATGGCTCCTCACAACTCCTCCCACCTCCTCACAACTCCTCACACCTCCTCCAACTCCTCACAACTCCTCACACCTCCTCCAACTCCTCATGCCTCCTCACAACTCCTCACGCCTCCTCATGGCTCATCACAACTCCTCACGCCTCCTCATGGCTCATCACAACTCCTCACACCTCCTCACGCCTCCTCAGATAAAAACAGTCAATGAAACTGGCAGTAGACAACAAGATATCAGATATAATGCAGAGCTGATATTGATCCATTAAGTGTTGATGTTATTTTGTAAGTTGTCCTGTAAATCAAGAATGATTGAAAGCAGGAGTAGTGCCAATTACCACCACAACCTATTGTGTGCGTTAAACCAGTTGAATAATTTGACAGTGTGGTAAAGGGCTTTGGCAGAAACACGTAACGACTGGTGTGTGTGTGTGTGTGGGGGGGGGGGGGCACCACGAGACGAAGACGACATTAACAAAGACAAATGGAAAATATTAACACAATTCATACCTAATGAGTCGAATAC
This sequence comes from Platichthys flesus, assembly GCF_949316205.1. Lineage (NCBI taxonomy): Eukaryota > Metazoa > Chordata > Actinopteri > Pleuronectiformes > Pleuronectidae > Platichthys > Platichthys flesus. The sequence goes on from NC_084956.1 coordinate 2,295,160, forward strand.
AGAGAAGAGGACTAAGCTTTTAATAATGAAAATGTCCCTGTTCATCTTTTCTATGGGTGTCTGCTCTGAGCTGCTCGACACACACACCAACACACACACACACACACACACACACACACACACACACACTACTATGTGTCTACATACTTAATATCACTCACTACAAGCCAGACTTTGCACAGACTGAGACTCATGCTGTTGTGCCTGTGGAGCATATCCATTTAAATTGCTGATGTTGAGACACACACACATAGATACACCTAGACAGACACACACAGCCTAATGGATGAGCGGCCCACTTTCCCCTTTCTTCCTCATTTCCTATATGGGAGGAAATACAATAAGTGCTCTGTACCATCTCGTCCAGTCGACTTTTAATGGACTAGTTAATTGCACGATAATTAAATAGACTTTATCAGAGGGAGCTTCCACCGCTGCAGCCTCGGGCTCAGGCTTATTATTTTCCAACAGTCCGTCTCTACACTGCAGTGACACACTCCATCACCCCTATTGTGTGTGTGTGTGTCCCCCCCCCCCCCCCACACACACACTTGTGTCACGGTGAAGCAGCGACTGATGCCAATCTGTCACAGATCCTCATTCAATTCGACCAACGCTGTGAAACTGTCCGTTAATCGCTGAGTCATTGTGGAAAAAACACTTCAACACGTTTTTCTATAATTTAAATCTTTCTGTGGAACACCGAGAAAATTGTGGTTTAATGAAAAAAAAAAAACAACTTGCGATTCAAAGTAAAAAAGTTAAACGAACACTTTTGAAGCCAGTGTAGTAGCTGATGAGAGGATTATACGTTATATAGAATAAATATTTATACATTTAATTTTGTCTCTCGGTTCCTAAGATGTATTGTTTTATTGATTCAACATCTAATTATATAATTATATTAACGGCCTGTAAAGGAGGTTGTTGTTTTTAAGCCCTGTAGCTTTAACTTGTTGTCTTTCTTTCCGACAATTCATCTCTTTCTCTTCGTCTTTCCATCCTCGTTTGTGTTCTTTATCTGTCGTGAGCTGTTATTTACAACCTCTTCTTTTTATGGATCATCCGTGCATGCATCTGTGTGTGTGTGTGTATTTGTGTGTGTGTGTCTGTGTGTTTTCTCTTATCTTAATCAGGCCACAGCAAAAAACTCCCCGTGTTGTTCCAGCAATTATCTTCCTCGTCTTGATGAGCATTTAATAAAATCAAATCAACTCATTTGTATGTAATTAATGTTGAGCAGCAACATCCTAGGAAAGGAGGCTGTTTTCATTTTGTTGCTTTCATCTGTTTTCACTGACTAATAAGATGCTCCAGAAATGTCTGTTTTTGTTTACTGACGATAGAGACGTCACAGACATACAGACACACACACACAGACACACACACACACACACACAGATGCATGCACGGATACACAAAGTCTGGGCAGATTTACAGGGGTGGAAATTTGTCTGTGCATTAAGTCTTATTTTAAATGAACAGGCTTTGGAAACAATGATCATTAATCTTGTTAACATGCTTTAAAGACGACTTTGGAGAAAAAGCCTTGTGCACACAAACATTTCACTGACTCACAACAAAACAGACACAAATTGTGTGTTATTTCCTTAACTGACCACATTTATCACAGTTCTAAATTAACCATTTTCTAATGTTTGTTTCATCAATTCTCCGAAGACACTCTGCACATTACAGCAAGACCAGTGGTCCAACAGCTGCTTTAATAATCATTATTTACTCGAAGATTTCAATATGAGGATGTTCTTGAGAGATTTCCCACAGAATAATTCACGGATCATGGTGAAAATGAATAAATCTGGCAAAATTAAAGGGGACTATGTCTTTGATCGTGTGCTATTCAGCTTGATTTAATTAAGGTTGAACATTCAGACTGATTTGTTTGTTGTCTATCTGGATTCTGTAGATTTAAAAGGCTTCAGGTTATGTGCATTATATGTAGTATATACCCTAGTTTATATGTGTTCACCTTGTAAGCTGAATTCAGGGTTTTATCAGAATTGTGAAAAGTCGGAGGCGTGATGTGAAGAGGACGCTTTGCATTAAATATTAATAAAGAACAAGCTTTTCTTAATGAAACACATGTGGAAATCAAAATGTTTTTCTTATCACCGCATGTCTACGGGGCAGCCGCACGTCCTCATCATTCAGATCAGACCGACACTTCCTGCTTTAAGACTCCAGCAGATGTTTGGAGAAGGAGCCTCCAGCGTTTAACAGAGATCAACACAAACACATGGACGTGTCAGGGAACTCTGGCCGTGCAGAGTTTTAATGTTAAAACTCTCCCGGGTCTTTCAGATCTTCTGGGTCAGCGTGGTGATCTGCTGGAGCTGCGGCTGTGGGAGGGAACCAGTGAAAGTGAGGAGTCACATCTCATTGTCTCTGAGTTTAGTCATTGAGGTTCTGTGGATACACACAGGGTCCTGGGCTCAGTGCTGCTTCTCCTCTGGAACTAACAAGTGTTTTCACTGGCTCCTGCTATTGTGCTGCTGTTCTTTCTCTGTGGAGCGATCCATTGAGACAGTCCAACAAGTGTGTGTGTGTGAATCCAGAGGCCTCATTTATAACATGTGTATCCAGAGCAAGTTCACATGCACACAGGAAATCGTAAAGTCCCATGAATACTGATGTTGTTCCAGTGGAGAAGGCTGAAGTTACAAACTTTATGAAGTTTAAAAGGATCATGGCTGCAGTAGATATTGAAGCTGGGGGTTGCTGAGGTTGAAAAAGATAACCCATTGGCCCCTTCGTCTGAAGCCACGCCCCTTAAACACATCAACACGTACAACTTTTTTGCATAAACATGCAAATAGACAAGTGCTTGCTCCTGAATCCCAGTCACTTTTTAATTTTAATTGTAGATGTTGAAACATACATTCAGTATTTAAAAGGTTTTATTGAATATTTATAAGATGGATGTTCAGGTTTTTATGTGGAGGACAGACGAGCCAGACTCTCCCACAATCGGCCACCTGACGCATCCTGGCATCACCCAGCGTTTCATCTGTGGTTTATATGAGCTGCAGTAAAAACTACAGGGATTGAGTGTGAGCGGCATATGGTCCGCCCCGCCCCTCCGCTCTCCCCCTGTACGGCAGTGAGCTCGATAGCCGCTGAGTAGCAGAATAACAGTTTAATAATGAACAGCAGCTGTAAATGCTCAGAGGTTTAAAACAGGGAGGTGTTTATGGATGATTAGTGTCGAACGAGCACAAACACATCACAGCACAGCGGGTCTTCATGTTTATCACACTGTGAACATGATGCACGATCATTTGTGTAACATGAAGTTAAATTAATCTTCTGCTGCCGCTTCCATGGGGTCCGAGTTTCCATCGGCAGGTTCGTTTTATTGAGTTTCCTCTGAGGGAAATGGTTTGTGCATATTTCCACTTGTGCAGTAGTTGTGTTGTATGCTAACTATTTAGCAAAATGTGCAAAGATAACTGACAAAATATCTGTTGCTAATGCTCCTCTCACAGTTGTCAGATCGCTGTGCAGGTTGTTGTTGGATGTCTCACAGTGTTTCTCTCTGAGTGTAAAATCTGAGTAGGAATCCGGTTGTGTGGACGAAGCTGTGTGGCTCCACCGGGATCACGTCCCCGTGCTCAAGGACAGACGGTTATTTATTTTGTCCCCATTCTCCTGATTGAGTCCCTTCTCCTCTCCTCCATCAACTCTCTGGTTCTCTGCCACTGGAGGTGGAGTCGCAGCCAAAAACCCATTTTCAATAAAGACATTTTGCGGCGCGTTTATTGTGTTGAGTCTATTTTTGGTGGAGTTTTAATGCAACGCTCCCGAAGTCATTTCATCAGCAACTTAACGGGCCACATTGTCCTTGTCTTCAGGTTCATGTGTTTTTTAAAGGTTATTCACCAGTAGAGCTCCACAGTCTCATAGTGTCTCTGCCAGGCTCCTGTCCCTGGATTAGAGGATTTCACACCTAAATAGTTTTGTCTATTGGTGTGGTGGTATCGGTGTGGATTAAAGAAAATAATGGTGTGGTTTGTTTGCAGTTTTTGGGATAGTTTGGACTTTCAGACTTTGAGATAGGATTAGATAGATAGATAGATAGATGGATACTTTATTACATGCTTTATTCAACATGTAAAAGTTCAATAAGTTAGCAGTTATAATAGACAAGCAGCCGACGGAGGTTATGAAGACAGGTTTGATCATCAAATTCTTTAGTGCGCTCCTTCAATAAAAAATGTGAAACTAAAACTAACCACATCAAATTATATGAAGCTCTGTTCCGGCCAGATTCTGGACTTTCAGGGTTAAAAGAAAGAATCATTAGATGTGTGTTTTGATAAGAGTTCGGCCACAATGAACTTCCAATATCAGACTTTCTTTCGAGGTAAAGGATCAAACTACTCTAAATAAATAAACAGTTTCCCTGGAATACACTGCAGATAACTGCAGACGGCTCATGTAGCTGATTTCCTGCCGAACAGACGATCCGACTGTTTGTTTATGAGGAGGATTTTATCATCATTCCCATAATTACTCATCTCTTCTCTTCCTGATGCAATTTCACAAATGTCCCCTCTGTCCGGCCATCTTTCTTATCATGGTTCAGTTTTTCTCATTCCTACAGACGATCCACTGCCAACTTTTTCTTTTTGTCTAGTCATCTCTGCTGCCGGCGCTCGGCAATTAAAGTCCCACTAACACATGTCGTTTTAAAGGGAGATGCAGAAAGAGAGGGAGAGAGACAAAAATTGGAATTTGTGAAGACGAAGGGAGATCGACCGATAATAAAGTTGCGGCTATCGAAAAAACGAAACTCATAAGATAATAAAGTAATCTGTCGGCCGGCTGGACGCAGGCAGGCAGATGGACGGACGAGGCGATAACGTCACTGCTATCTGAAATGTCATAACACTCAAGTAAATGAGTCTATTCTGGGCGTCTGGCTGGAGGCCATCGTGGTAGTAATAGCAGCTGCGGTGGTATGAGCCTGAAAGGAGAGATAATGACGCTGTAGTAATAATAATCTCTCGCAGCTCAAACAGATAAAGGCTCCACATTTGTATGCTCCCGGTGTAATTCTATACCCACCGTGGACTTGTTATTCTGCCGTGTGAGGTTGCAGGTCCAAATCCCCCAGCTGAGGAGGCCTGGGTGTGATGTGTGCATGTGAAACTCTCCTTCCTCCCTGAACAGACGTTTCCAGTGACCTTGATCAAAAACCCACAAATCCCTCAGAAGAACAACTTGTTCTTATCTCTGCAAAGAAAACAAATGAAATCCCCAAAACGATAAAGTTACTTTGATCGATTTCTGAAAGACACAAAGAACTTCCTGCTGATAAATTCATGTGCAGATCTTCCTATTCTCACATGTAAAGTGGAAACTGATGAGCAGAAATGGCAGTTTTGAAGGTAGTTAGTCATAAATCATGTTATTGGATGAAGTGTAAGTTTGATCTAATCCTTCTATATGAGGATTATGGGATGTTTGTGGAAAGGGAAGTGGAAATCCTCCCTTGCTGCTGATATACTTCATCTCTGTACCGTGTGCTAATGCTGCTAACGTAGCTCAAAATGGCCGTTGTAGGTTGTCTGTGAAAAGAGCTTGTTACGACCAATAGTTGTGTTTGATTGTGAGTCTGCTTCTATTCGCTGTTTTTTATAATGACAGGAGCAGAGGGAGAAGTCAGACGGTGTAGTTTACACAACAACTTTTGAGGGAGTGAAGCATTTCTAATAGATTATTAATATATCTGCCATGTAATAGATTCAAGATTGAATCTATAAAGTGTGTGATGAATTGATCGGGCTCCAGTTTGGTTCTTAAGGAAATGCTTTATTCAAACCAGTTCACTGTCTTTGTTAAACCATCTGGATTGGAGGACTTGTTGTTGCTGGGGATCGTTTGTGTAAGTGGTTGTTGTTGTTGATGTGTTGTTGTGTGTCTCTGCTTCATCTTTGACAACAAACACACAAACAAAAACAGATCTCAGCTGCTCATTATATCAGAGACAAGACTGTGGCCAGCGCCGTGCACACACACACACACGCACACACACTCTCACACACAGTATCTGTGCATCTGCAAGGTCATGATGGTCAGCATAATAATGGTATCTTTATCTACTGTGTGTGTGTGTGTGTGTGTGTGTGTGTCAGCGCCCACTCTCTACGTTGCCCTTCAGGTTTATGGCGCTTTGTGCTCATAACGTTATCTCGGCTTGAAAAGAAAGAAATGAACAAATTACACGTCCTTATTCTTTAAAGACCCAATTAAACTGAGATTGCCATCGTTTGTCTCAGAGACACTTTTCTGTGCGTCCCGTTGTGTTGTCACACACAGAGTCACGATGCCACTGGAGTTGTGTGTGGGTGTGCGAGTGTCGCCTCGTGCTGTGACCATTCAAGTTGGTGCAGAGCAGCTCTTTGATTGGCTGCAGAGGCTCAAGGCTTCCAGCAGCTGAGTGACTGCCTGTGAGGCCTGGATGTGCACTCAATGCTACTGAAACCTAATAAACACTGCTCTTTTTTTAGTTTTTAAATGTCTGACCACTTCCCCATCCTTGGTTTTAGTAATCCTCCCAATGACCCGTGAAGAATTAGACGGAGATCTGTGTCCAGGCCGTGTGACCGAGGGACACATTTATCATTCTGCCTCTCGCTCCGTCATATCTTAAGGATTCTGGCTCCGTGTGACTCTCGCAGCCTTGTCGCCACTCAAGGTCTTCACTAAATTAAGCAGTCAGCGGTGATATGATTAAATGGTTATTTAGCACTTATCATACAGGACGTAATATTCAGGTTTTATCGCCCTGTTCCCGTCTACATCACTGCCCCATTAACCAATTATGAAGTTATCAATCAAGCCTCAGTTGGAATTAGAACTCGGTAAACGCATAAAGGTGTTTAATTGTGCTCGAGGCTTTAAATCTTTAAAAATGTGAATATTGTGAAATGAAGGTTGCAGTCGGTAAATTTTAATTATGGCTGCAACTCAGGATTATTTCACCAATATATCAAATTATTCATCATTGAGTCGACATGTAGGAAAGAAAAGAGTGATCACAAGGTTCAGGGTCCTTAAAGTTCAATTTACTGTCTGAAGAAGAGTTGAAATCCCCAAAACTTTAATTTTAATTCTGTGCACAAACTGATTAATTAGCAAATCATCTAATTAAAGGGTTCTAAACAAATAAAGTAGCCTGCGTATGTACATATATATATATATATATTCATATTTTTTTGGTGCATTTATTTGTCATGTAGAACACGTTGTTTAACTAAAGGTTCCGCTATTGAATATTTGGTGATTTGTTTTCTATCATTAATGGAAAAAAATGTAATTAAAAAAAAAGTAAACAGCAAAAGGACGACTTCACTTCTTCTGTCTGGGAAGGAGAAGGTGTCGTAGAGAAATAAAGTCAGTTTCAGATGAAAAGGAGCAAACAGAGGAGGATTAAATACAGTTTTATATTCTTAAGTCATGATGCTCTTTACTTTTCACACTGATCTGTCCCAGCTCACATAGCAGCTGCTGTTGAGAAGCTGTAAATGCAACTGAAGTGCTTTTTATTCTACATCTCATATTATCACCATAGAAGCAAACGTGGAAATATCTACGTATTATCTGATTCTCTGCAAAGAATATCTTTTATCTGCTCATTGGAGAGATGTGAGAAGATATTCAAACTCAAGTCGCAGTGGAAATAAAAACAGAGTGGAGGTCGTGGAATTTCCATGGAGCTCTGAGTGAGGCGTCAATTCCAAAGTGTCAAGTGAAGCCATGAAAGACTCGTCATTCAAAGGTGAAGAAACAAAAGCATTGAAACGTCCATGTAAAGAATACAAGATGAGAGCAGATCAAACGGGAGTTGACGTGTTGAGAGTTGGTGAAAGTGTAGAAATCCAGCTGAAGAATTACGAACAGTACGAAGTGAGAAGAGAATGAATCGATTAAAGGTTCATTTCCAATTTAAAGAAACAATCACTAATGAACCACTTTCACCATTGACACAGATTTCAACCACCACCCGTATATATACTGAAGGGAAACAACATTTAAAGGGAAATAAAAGAGGAACTTTCTGCAGGATGTATCATTTCATTTGTCCACGTTCTTCTAATTAAATACCTTGGGCCTCGTTATGATCTTTTTGATGTAATTTCCCAGTGAGGAGGACGGTGGAATCGTCATCACGCCACCCGCTCCATCTGCCACTCCACCCCTGCACTGCACGCTCAGTGCCCTCCTCTGCCAACACACTGCTTCTGGTTAACGCTGTTACATGAGCACAGTTTTTCTTTAAGGGCAATGTCGGAATATAAAAGAGAGAAAAGACCTGGCACAGAAACCAATCCTCTCTCTTCCTCTTGCTAACTATACATCCTGCATCTCTTCTGGTTCCCTAACGTAGCTCACACACATATTCAGACCCCTTCAGACTTAGTATTAAAATGAGTCCTGAGTTGTCGGATCCTAACCTACCAACCTAACCGAGCCCTGCCTCCTCCATGTTTACGCATATGCATGAATACCTGCAGGTTCCATTTTATCCAATGGTCCTTGATGGGAAACAAGCAGAGGGAGAAGCCGTGTTGGTGGCAGGTTTACCGGCTGTTTGACCGACCGGTGTCTTCAGTGACCTGATGAATCTACTGTCAGACTAATTGTGTTGGGTGAGGACTAATTACCCACCCACGCTCCTAATATGTGACTAGCTGGCTGCCTGACTCACAAACCCAGTGATTCATTAAAAAGATGGCTGACTGTCTGCCTGTGTGACTACTCTACTCACAGACTCCTAACTAGTCCAGTTTCATTAGCTGATCAGACTAACTGAGCTCCCTGGTGAAGTGTCTCTGCAGCTGTCAGTCATTTGTGTGTATCTGCTGTTCCCAGTGGGGCGTCGTGTTCCACCAGCTTATACTGGCAACAGCCCACAAGGAAACCACAACACCCCCCCCTCTGCAATGAGACATGTCAGCCGTGCTCATCCCTGATGCTTAAGGACTGGTGTGTGTGTGTGTGGCACAGGCTGGAAATTAAAGTCTGCTGGTGATTGGAAATATCTCCGTGCACCATATCATTTTAATGCCGGGGCCTTAATATGCCAAGATACCGGCTGTAATTGGATTTTGATTGGTTACTAATGAAGATGCACTTCCTGTGAGACAGACGTGACAAGTCATCTGTTTTACCCCAGCGTCCCAGAGTGTGCATGTGGGTTCCTGCACACACACACACACACACACACACACACACACACACACACACACACACATACACACACGGAAAGACATGACCTCACGCCAGATAGAAACCAGCTTCGAGACGAATGTATATAAATAGTACATTGACATTTGAGTTTGTTCCCATCTGTTAACATGGTGGAGGTGGGGTTTATGACTTGTACTGCAGCCCGTCACCAGGGGGCGACCAAGATGCTTTGGCTTCACTTTTGGGGGTTTAAAAGCATTCAGTTGTTCAGTTGTGTTAAAACTTGGGATTTGTCCCCCACATCATCGCTACACAACGCTGAGATGTGTCACATCCTGAACATCTCCCTCCACCAGTCAGGTCTCTGTTGATCTGCATCACCTCCTGGACATCTCCCTCCACCAGTCAGGTCCCAGTTGATCTGCATCACATCCTGAACATCTCCCTCCACCAGTCAGGTCTCTGTTGATCTGCATCACATCCTGAACATCTCCCTCCACCAGTCAGGTCCCAGTTGATCTGCATCACATCCTGAACATCTCCCTCCACCAGTCAGGTCTCTGTTGATCTACATCACATCCTAAACATCTCCCTCCACCAGTCAGGTCTCTGTTGATCTGCATCTCATCCTGAACATCTCCCTCCACCAGTCAGGTCCCAGTTGATCTGCATCACATCCTGAACATCTCCCTCCACCAGTCAGGTCCCAGTTGATCTGCATCACATCCTGAACATCTCCCTCCACCAGTCAGGTCTCTGTTGATCTGCATCACATCCCGAACATCTCCCTCCACCAGTCAGGTCCCAGTTGATCTACATCACATCCTGAACATCTCCCTCCACCAGTCAGGTCCCAGTTTATCTGCATCTCATCCCGAACATCTCCCTCCACCAGTCAGGTCTCTGTTGATCTACATCACATCCTAAACATCTCCCTCCACCAGTCAGGTCTCTGTTGATCTACATCACATCCTAAACATCTCCCTCCACCAGTCAGGTCCCAGTTGATCTGCATCTCATCCCGAACATCTCCCTCCACCAGTCAGGTCTCTGTTGATCTACATCACATCCTAAACATCTCCCTCCACCAGTCAGGTCTCTGTTGATCTACATCACATCCTGAACATCTCCCTCCACCAGTCAGGTCCCAGTTGATCTGCATCTCATCCTGAACATCTCCCTCCACCAGTCAGGTCCCAGTTGATCTGCATCACATCCTGAACATCTCCCTCCACCAGTCAGGTCTCTGTTGATCTACATCACATCCTAAACATCTCCCTCCACCAGTCAGGTCCCAGTTGATCTACATCACATCCTGAACATCACCCTCCACCAGTCAGGTCCCAGTTGATCTGCATCTCATCCTGAACATCTCCCTCCACCAGTCAGGTCTCTGTTGATCTACATCACATCCTAAACATCTCCCTCCACCAGTCAGGTCTCTGTTGATCTACATCACATCCTGAACATCTCCCTCCACCAGTCAGGTCCCAGTTGATCTGCATCTCATCCTGAACATCTCCCTCCACCAGTCAGGTCCCAGTTGATCTGCATCACATCCTGAACATCTCCCTCCACCAGTCAGGTCTCTGTTGATCTACATCACATCCTAAACATCTCCCTCCACCAGTCAGGTCCCAGTTGATCTACATCACATCCTGAACATCACCCTCCACCAGTCAGGTCCCAGTTGATCTGCATCTCATCCTGAACATCTCCCTCCACCAGTCAGGTCCCAGTTGATCTGCATCACATCCTGAACATCTCCCTCCACCAGTCAGGTCCCAGTTGATCTGCATCTCATCCTGAACATCTCCCTCCACCAGTCAGGTCCCAGTTGATCTGCATCACATCCTGAACATCTCCCTCCAGCAGTCAGGTCCCAGTTGATCTGCATCACATCCTGAACATCTCCCTCCACCAGTCAGGTTTGATTACTCTCCTCCTCCTGTTTGACGTCAGACTATAAAGGATGCTATAGGGTTGGTTCTGATGCTCTGATCAATCCTGAAAGAATCATGTCTCTGGCATCTATGACATCTACAGCACCCGAGTTACCGAGTGGCGCAGGAGAAGTACAGTCAGAATATCTTCATCCATTTGGCCCTGAAGTATTTCTTCTTGTGACGTCCCTGTGTATATCCGGCCTGTCTCCGACTCCTGCTGCGTCAAACGGGCGAAAACGAGGCTCAAGCACTGTGAAGTATTAAATACTTGCACCCTGTGATCTGTGAAACCTTCTCCACATCCATCTCCATCGAGTCGTTTGCTGATTTAAGACAAATTCACAGCCGGGGCTGCAGGATTACTCCAGCAGCTTCCGACTGCTGATGCAAAATTAGCCAATTATCCTCCGTATCCTTATCGGGAATTTTAAACGTCTGTAAACAAATCCCCCCCGTGCTCTTAATGCGTCGCTTTTGTGTGCGTGCGTGCATGTCTGCTTGTGCATGTGTCTGTGTGTGTGTGTGTGTGTGTGTGTGTGTGTGTGTGTGTGTGTGTGTGTGTGTGTGGGTGTGTGTGTGCACGTGTCTGTGTGTGTGTGTGCGTGCGTGCATGTCTGCTCGTGCACGTGTCTGTGTGTGTGTGTGTGTGTGTGTGTGTGTGTGGGTGTTTGTGTGTTTACCCTCGGACGTAAACATGTCTCTCCTGACATCTCATTAAGCATTCATTAAGAAGCCAGAATATCTTCCTAATGCATCAGTTACAAGAATAAATTGGAAGAGCTGTTCAGATTAGGCTGAGAAGCGTCTCTTTCTGCCACATCTTCCCCCTCTCCCCTTTTTCACACACACGGACACACACACACACAGACACACACTCATTTTACCCCCCTCTCTCTAAGCCCTTTAGACTTGCTATCCATTATATAACCACATAAAAACATCCTCTGCTCCCCGATAACCCAGAATCCTCTCTAAAGCTCAAACTCTTGCTCTCCGGTCGTGACTTTAATCTAACATCTCATTTAGTGGAGCTAAAACGGGGTCAGAAGCTGAGATGAAGCTTCCTCTCCTCCTCTTCCTCCCTTCCCTGTCTCCTCCCTCCTCTCGTCTTCTTCCCTTTCCTCTATCCTCTTTGAATTCTTCTTACAAATGTGTTATATCTTCATCTTCTTCTCCTTGTTCCTCCTACATGACCCTTTGACCCCCGGATATCAAACCCTAATTGTCATAGAGAACATATAAGAGTCCGTGTCATTGTGAGTGATGACAGCTCCTCAGATTGACAAGGGATCTGTGGCTGATACGTGTCGTTAAAAAACGCTGTGTGTGTTCTTTGTGTGTGAGTGTTTCTTCATGCATGGAAAGCAGCACATAAGGACAATAATCTGTTTAAACATCTGTGTCTCAGAAGACCATTAATGATTTCCCACCAGGCCTTTCTCACACACACACACAAACACACACACACAAACACACACACTCTCACTCACACACACACACACACTCACGCCAGACGGCCTGTCTCTATATTGACACCTGAGTTAATCTCCAGTGAATTTCAGAGGCTAATGACTGACAGGTCCCACCAGGAAAATGACAGCATTTATTGTTTAAATTGTGAAAGTCGCCTCTTGAGGTTGAGTGAGTAATGAAAGTCATCTCTCTCTCTCTCTCTCTCTCTCTCTCTCTCTCTCTCTCTCTCTCTCTCTCTCTCTCTCTCTCTCTCTCTCTCCTTTATTCTTAAGTCTTAAGGAAAAGGTCAAAGTGGATTTTCAACTCTGTGAATAATCTAAAAATAAACTATTACAAGATGTGTATTACATAAGTGTCTATGTGCGACCTTATTACCATTGGGTATGTTAATTTGTGTCTTCTTATATAACAATTTATCTTTTATATTTTAACTTATTACTTGGGTTAGGGTTTTTGTGGAAACTGCTGTGCGGTTAATAAAAAAACTGCAAAACGTCAAGTATATGTACAACTTCACTGTGAGATCAATGAATTTGTAAATGACCTGAGTTGTGTTTCAAGAGACCATAATTTTCGGAAATATATATTTTCAACAGACTTTATCTGGACTCTGGTGATATTACATTTTATGCGAGTGATGACAACAGAGAGAACAAAATAAAGATAAAAAAAGTAACACGAGTTTCAGATGCACAGAAAAAATGAAAAGACAGAACAACACTAACAGATAAAATAAATTTAAAAAACAATAATCTCTGCTTGACTGTGTTAACACGTTAATCTCAACACAACACACAGCATGAGGCTGTTATCATGACGTGTGCAGGTGTGAAATCAGTGTCAAAATGAAATAGACTTAATAAACAACTGTTTTTATCTTTTTAAACGGTTGAATAACAACCCAGCGTGTGATTGCTTTTATAATTTGTGTTACATTTATCAGGTATTTGGGTTAAAGTGATTGAATCTTTAACTCCTGCACAGAAGAGCAGCCGCTGGGTTGCAGATATAAATCAGTGAATTAAAGAAGTTCCTCTGACAGAGAATTCAGACCAAGAGTTTTCAGTCAGCGAATGAAAACCCCTTTTTAAACCAATACAAATTCATTTTTAGTGAAGTGACACATGGCAGCAAAAAGTCTATATAACGGATTATTTTTAAATCTGCATTCAGACCACAGCTTCATAATGAAATAAATGACAGATGGCCACAGTTAACTTTCAGGAATTTAACGAGAGAACAAATCAAATGTGTTGTCCTGTCGACCAAATTGAGAAATAATTCAGAATGAAAACTAACGTCAGAAACAATTTAATGTTTTGAAGGTCAAAGAGAAATTGACCCCAACGCTGTAAGCAGAACTAATGACAGACCCTCAGGATGGACAGACCGATGTGAGAGGAGAGGAAGGAGGAGAGGGATAAAGAGAGGAGAAGAAGGAGAGGACACGTGAGGAAGAAGGAGATTAAGAACTACAAAAGAGGAGACGAAGGAAAGGCGAAGAGAGGACAGACGAGGACGGGAGGAAAAAAAGGACAAAGGGACAGGGGAGGAAGATTGAGAAGAGAGGAAGGAGACGAGGAAGGAGAGGACAGGAATGAGATATGAGGAGAGGAAGAAAGAGAAGAGATGTGTGGAAGGAGGAGATGAAGGAAAGGGGAAGAGAGGAAGGAGATGAGAGGACAGATGAGGAGGAGAGGAAGGAGGAGAAGAGAGGAAGGAGAGGAGAGGACAGATGAGGAGGACAGGGGAGGAAGAATGAGGAGAGAGGAAGGAGATGAGGAAGAAGAGGAGGAATGAGAGGAAGGGAAGACGGAGGAGAAGAGAGGAAGGAGAGGAGAGGAATTAGGGGAAACCAGAGAGGGAGGAAATGAAGCAGGGAGATAAAAAAGAAGGGGCAGATAGAAGATTAAACAACACCAAATGGAAATTGCGGAGCAGGGGGGGGGGGGTAGAAGTGAGGGATGCATTCAGATGATAGAGGACAGGAAAGAGATAAATGCAGAGGAGAGACGACACAATAGAAATATAGTCTCGCTGAAAACCAGCTGAAACACGAGAGGAGCGTCCTGGGTTTGATTTTGGGTTTCTCATTTTTTTGGGGGGGGCGATTGAGGTTAAATCCAATCCAATCTGAGGAAGAGGAAGAGGAGGAGGACGGAGGAGTCGGGGAAGTGCAGAGGAGGATGGAGAGAATGAGAAGACGCCAGCAGAGGAGATGAGTGGAGCCAACATTAGCATTTGTATTACCTCATTCTGCTGCCAGGGCTAGAGTCGGCACATTACTGTGGATCTGCAGCTTTATTATTGCCGGGGATGGGGAATGATTTCTACCCCTCTATTAGAAACTGATATCTGGTGTGTGCAGCACAGACACACACCCTCACACACAGACACAGACACACAAAGACACACACAGTCCTGTCTCCGAGGGCATTACATTGACTTTCATTCATTTCCTGAAGACTTACTTTAACCTTCACCATAAATAACACTGGCCTCGACCTCTTGTAAAGAAGACACGCCCCCTTAATGTGAACGTGTGAACACAGTTAGGACCTAAACCACACAAACACACACACACACACACAGACACACACACACAGTTAGGTGTAAGGATTAAATATCCTGGAAAATATAAAGCCTAATTAAGGAACATGAGGAATTCAGAAAGGTCCTGATGACTTCTTTAAGACGCATTGTTTAGCAGGTGCAAATGTGTGTGTGCGTGTGTGTGTGTGCCACAAACACTGCATGCAATTACACACATATAGACACGCTTATGCACACACACACTACACACACACGCACCGTCACATGTGCTGAAAAGCATTGAAACCCAAATGAAGCACTGATCTGTTTTTAGCCTGAAGAACTCTCAGCAGTAGGTATGTAGCCGCCTCACACTCACAATGTGAACTCATTATACTCAGGACCACAGGCTGTGTGTGTGTGTGTGTGTGTGTGTGTGTGTTTGTGTGTGTGTGTGCGTTCCACCATCACAAGAAGTCATCATGCTGCTTTAATTAGAGGCAGCTCTGTGCTTTACGAGGTTATGAGAGAGTGAGAGAAACAACACACTTACACTCAGGGACACGCGCTTGTGTGTGTCAGTGTGTGTGTGGATACTGTACACTTTGTGTTAGTGTCCTGTAGTTGTGTTTAAACCCTTTTTATTTCAAAAGCAGAACATGAAGCAGAACTTTGAGGATGAATCCCTCTTTCCTGTTAATTGTTAAAGGGGAAATCCACTTTTGTAGTGCTTCTCCACGTTAATGTGGGTATCTGTATGTCAACCGTCCCAAAAACTCTGACCAAAAACAACTCCCGCGATTTGTTGTGGTTCCTCTATGTAAGAAACTATACGATAGAGGGCGTCGAATGGGAATACGACCAGAATTGACGTCATAGTCGGTCTACATGGCATAGCCCTCCCCCCTGGAGGCGGAGATCTGGTGGAGGAGGAGACCGGGTTACTTTACGAGCCATAGCACGGGTGTTACCTGGGGAGCTAGCCGAGGGGGGACGCTAACCAGCCGGTGAGCGGGGTGAGAGGCGGAGATCTGGCCAAGAAGCAGAGCCTGTGGTCGGGGTAAGTCACAAGCCCAAGCCCCCTCCTCAGCCCAGGCTCGCTTTGTGATGTCGGGTTGCTGGAGGACGAAATGGTTGTCGGTGATCTCCCCAGGTTGACAGATGCGCTCGTTCTTTGTTTTGGCTTGTTCTCTGCACTGCATTTAAATTATCCTGAACAACTAATCAACACATTCACCTTCCTACAGAAGATGGTGATGTGTCTTGATGATAACAAACCACTGAAACCGTGCCTACTGAATCTCAAGCACGAGTTGTTAAATGTAGCGTGACTCTAACATGCTTGAATACAGTTGTACAGGGGGGAGGGCTTGTTTACTATCTTCCTTCCTTTATTCATGTATTTTATTGTCATGTGCACGTCAGTTGCCTCCTGAGACTTGCCTCTGAGCACATGATGCCAACATGTTCTAGTCCTGTCCAGGCTTCTTTATTGTAGCCGACAGAACGCGCTCCTCTCTAAATCACTGTCATTCCCCTGATCCCAGTAAAGAACGGCCTCTCAGGTAGAGTTACTGTAACGACCCTCAACAGTGAATGGAAATCATGTTTCACTTGAAGTGTCCCGACTGCTTCGGAGAAGAAAACTCTTTTCGGGATATTATCTCAACTTCTCATCAGGCTCAACTCACCGGTTTATGAAACAGAGAGATGTTTTCTTTCTGCAGTGTAATCTCCTAAACCTGGCGAGTTATGACGCCGCTGCCACCGCCTCGGCTCTGACAGATTCTCCATGCACCCAGAGCAGGTTATTGGTTTAATAAAATGGCTGAGTGTGCCCGTGCCCCTGCCCCTGCCATCCGTCATGTTGCTGTGGTTATTGTGGCAGAAATCCCTGTGTTCAGGACACACAAGCACAGAGCCCCCCCGCTTCTCATGGCGTTGCGTACATCTGTCTGACCCGGAGAAGATTAGATTGAGGTACTCCAGACACACACACACACACACACACACACACACACACACACACACACACACACACACACACACTTATAGTGGGTGCCTTCAGGCCTTGGTGCCCTAACTCACACTTTCCACTCCCTCTTTCTCTCCAAGCAAACCTGACTCAGCCTTTCAGTGTTTTCTCCCTCAGGTAAGATTCCTCCCTCTCTCTCTCTCTCTCTCTCTCTCTCTCTCTCTCTCTCTCTCTCTCTCTTTCATATATCACGGGGATGGCCTGCACTGTGTTGAGCAGAAGCCTCCTGCACCGTGCATGCATATTCATCAACGCTTACGTGTGTAAACAGTATGTGTGTCTCCGTGTTTGATGATAGTTTACTTTCAGATCAGTGCGGCAGCAGCTGATGGATCAAAGCAGGTCTCTGATCTGATCCTTGTGTGGAACCCTCTCTGTGGCTATTAGCTTTTGGCGAGCACAGGAATGAGATGGCGGATACTAGCGGCTGAAATGAATTTTTTCTCTGCAGGGAGTCTTGGCCGAGCCTCAGAGATAAGTGAGGAGGTGAGGAGCTCCCACATCCAGGGGGAACTCAAAGAGGAGCCCCCGCTCCGTGGCACCGTAAAGGAGTCAGACGAGTCGGTTCAGGCATCTTATCTGGACGCCTCCATTAGGGGTCTTCTGGGCACGTCGGTCAGAGGCCCCTAAGAACATGCAGCCTCACAGAGAGGCGTAACTCCAGCCACTCCCTCGTTCTGTTCTCAGCATTGAGACACTGCTCTAGCTGATCCTTTTTCAGGGCAGTAGCTCTTTCCCTTATTTCAACCTCAATTGACCATGACTGCAGTTGTCTTAGCTCGTCGACCAGGACACTGATCCTTGTGGTTTTTTGACCAAAAACTGTTACAGACATTTCATTAAGAACTCAAGGAGCCATATCAACTGTGGTGAAATGGGCATAATATGTCCCCTTTAAATCAATTAACCGCACAATTAAAAAGTGTCAAAACAAAGATAAAGAACTCTATTTGTTTCGTCCCTCCTCATCCTCACCCAACTTTCCACCATCGCACTCTTATACTCTAATATTTTGTTATTTCTCCGCCTCTGAGCAGATTTGATGTTTTCCCACAAGACAACGTGATCATTCAGGGTTGAAGAATTTGCTTTTGTTTGTCTCACATTAGAACAACTGTAGCTCAGATTGAACTGAAGTCTAATCCGTTTTTTAAGTCATTTTAAATGCATCTAAAACAATCTGTAATTTATATGTAAATCTCTCAGTTTCCTCCTGATCTATTGGAATGTGTCTGAACGCGTCTGAGACAGTGAGATCGAATTTAGAGGTAAAAAGACGACAGTCACACGCAGATATTTCATTCAAACTTTTAATCAAGTTGTGTTTTTAACAATCAGAGGTTGTTATCACATCCTCTCCGTGCTTTGACCCCGTTTGTGTGTTTTATAACCTTGAATAATGAACATTTAATCTGAAACAAGTCAAATATTCAACTCTCAGAGGAAAGGGAGAAGGCCAATGGAGTAGAGGTGAAAGGGAAGAGGAAATATAAAGAATTATGTGATGACAATTTCAAACTTTAAAACCTGCCATCGTCATAATCTTATAAAATAAATAAAATAGATGATAAATATACCTTTTGCATTATGCTTGATGACAAAACAAGATGTTTAAATTATTTTTAAATGAATTAAATAGCCTTTGATTGACACGTGGTACACTAGCGGTTGAGAAATGATATGTTTACAGTTAAATACTCAGTAGTAGCTTCACTAGTAAATGATACTGTACACTTGAAACATCCTTCATCCTTTGCTCATGAGCAACGTGAGTCAGATCCAGGATGCTGAAGACCACAGTGGTTCCTCTGGTTCTTCTCAGCTCATGTTTGGTTCCACGTGGACGATCCTCACCCCCCCGCTCATCTTTCATTCTGTGCGATGATGATAACAAGGTTCGCCGAGCTTCAGAGCAGCTTTAGACTCATTAATACTTCATTCCACATAGGTGACTACAAAGACAGATCCAGGACCAGCCTCACGCTCCTCGTTCCGCGTGTGCTGAGTCAAAAGATACAGATTCTCAACCGCACATGTATCAGTTACAATATATTGTATTTACAGTTCTGTAGCATATACAACACTTGTGCAGTCACAGCTTCAAACCTGTTGTGTGTTTAATTTTGTGTTTAATCTCTCACAGTGGAAATTAGAATGACCCGCGCTCTTCTTTCGTTTTCGGAGTGAGGGCGCAGCATTGGAGCAAAGCTCTGATTGTGATTATGATGCTAACGACCCGATGCTGAGTCAGTGCTGCGCTCGAGGGATGATGAGGATTCTGGATTTTACCCTTTCAATGCTCCACGTTCTCTCTGGTCACTTTTTTACATTTTCCAGCTTCCAGACCAAAAAGGATTCGGGTAAACATGTGAATTTAAAAGATTAGAATTTGAATAATTATAGAATTGGATGATTATCTGTGTAACGAGCTGGAGAAATAACAGCATTTCTCGATCTTCCATTTCCATTCAAGCCATTACTTAGCGTATATCCTGTAGGCCAGTGCATACATTATCTAGGCTTCATGTATAAATGATAAACTGACCTTGTAGTTCCTCATGCAGCTCATGCACGTGAATAAAGTGTCTCTCATAAAATCAACAAAGATTATATTTTCCATTACCTCCCCCAAGGAGGCCATGTTTTACCCCCATTAGTTAGTCAGTGTGTTTGTGAGCAGGACTTTGAAAACACTACTAAAGGGAAGATTGGAACATGGGCCAAGAAAGAACCAGTAACATTCTAATAAATCCCCAAATCCTGCCCATTTAGTGGACTGGTATTGATGGTTATGTGTGTGAGGTGGCTCTGCAGGAGTGGATGTACATGGACTGTTACCTGGAGGTGTATGTGCTCCACTGCCCTGGCTTTATCTTCTCATATTTCCCTACACATGCCTTGCAAACAGGTTCTGTTCAAGGCTGCTGGTGGAGCACGTGCAGAGTAAAGGTCAGCTGGTGTGACCCCTGAGACGGTGTGCATCAGGAACACAGAGTAAATCATTCAGTTATTCTATCTGCTGTAAGTTTCCTCTCTTATTCACAAACTGACTGGATCCGCTGTCATCATCATCATCATCATCATCATCATAAAACACTTCATGTGAGACTGTGGCCTCCTGCCTGAACTCAGTGACACAGGGTTCCAGAGTGTCCTGCAGGCGAAGGCTCAATATCTCTTCATCATTCTCATATTGAGCGAGTTGCCTGCTCAGGTCCCTCTGCCTTTGTTCTGCCCACATCATTATCAGCCCATTATGCCCCAACATCAATTAGTGATTCATGAGTCCACGAGGTAAGAAGAGAGGAAGAAGTTCTCTGCAGGACGATGTCCAAGAATCAACATCAGGGGAAAAAGGCCGGTGACGGAACCTCCTTCGTCCTCGTCCCTTAATTTCATCAGAGCTTCCATCAAATCTGAAATTTAAAGCATTGTTATCTCTCCGTCGCTGAAGTTATTGACTGACCTCAGAGATAAAATCCTCCTTCATCATCTATCAGGTTATTGAGCTCATAACGGCAGCCGTCACCGGGCGACAGAAACGTCCCCATCCCGGCGTGATGAAAGAGAGCGGAAGTCAGATAACGGCCTCTCACACAGTCCTGACAGCTACTTTCACACCGTGATGGAAAGGGAAAATTAAAAGCTATTAAGATGCTTCATAAAGAGCGGCTAATTGAACCCAGCACGCTTTGATTTACAGATTCTGATCTGAAAGGACAAAGGACGTTGAGATCTCTCAGTTCAAACTGGGCTGGAAACTTTTTAAGGAGACGCGCCAGTTTCATATCGACACAAGTATCACACAAGTGATCAAAAGTGACTACAATGAGGTAACAACTCTCACAGAGGGCGTTAACGAAGGATCACAACACAACTGTACAAGTGACAACACAGCTACGAGAGTCACAAAACCAATGCAAACTCAACAACACAAGTGCAACAACACAAAAGCAGGCTCCACAACACAACTGCAAAAGTGACAACACAGCTACGAGAGCCACACAATGAATGCAAACTGAACAACACAAATGCAACAACACAAAAGCAGACTCCATAACATGAATGCAAACTCCACAACACAACTGCAAAGGTGACAACACAGCTACGAGAGCCACAAAACCAATGGAAACTCCACAACACGAATAAAAAAAGCAACTACACAAAAGCAAAAACTCCATAAAATGAATGAGAATGCAACAACACAACTGCAAAGGTGACAACACAGCTTCAAGAGCCACAAAACCCATGGAAACTCCACAACATGAATAAAAAAGCTACTACACAAAAGCAAAACTTCATAAAATGATTGAGAATGCACCAACACAAATGCAAAAGTGACAAGACGGCTACGAGAGACACATAACCAATGCAAACTCAACAATACAAATGAGAATGCAACAACACAAAAGCAAACTCCATAACATG